>NC_079894.1:511497-771058 GCF_024868665.1 Triplophysa rosa | reverse complement strand
CGTCTCTCTCCTGCTCAGTGGTCGGCTCTGGTGTTTGTGTTACTGAACTCAGAAGAGAAGCTGGATGAGTTTAATCTGAGGAAATATGATCCATCACATGAATGTCTTCTGAGGCTTCTGCCAGTGATCAAAGCATCCAGAACAGCTGAGTGAGTCATTTAACTGCAGTTTATTCTCAACAGTTATTCTTTTTCATGGATGTTTTAATATCATCCCCTTAATGCCATGTTGCTTTGTTGCTGTAACAATAAGGTGCCAATAATGTTTACAACAATTTACTAACATACTACACAGTCATGGCCAAAAGTATTGGCAGTGACATAAATGTTGTATTTAGTTTCTGCTTAAGATGTTGTGGTGTTCATTCACATTGTTTATAGATTATTGTTCAGAGTGATCAGATGCATTTTAAATAATTGCAAAAAAAGCAACTCCCCAGATGTCAATCCCATATAGAGAACCTGTGGTCAGTCCTTAAAAGGCGAATAGACGGGCAACTCCGAGCACTAATAAGTCAAGAATGGATCACCATCAGTCAGGATTTGGCCCAGAAGCTATTATCCAGCATGTCAGAGCGATTTGCAGAGGTTATGAAAAACAAGGCTTAACACTGTAAATATTGACTATCTGCATAATTGTTTTTGCCAATAAAAGCCTTTAAAACCTTTCATACGCTTATCATTGTTTTCCAGTATAGTCATTTTGGCCATCTGCAATACCATGCTCTGTACAGTCTTCTACATCTTTGTGTGTTTTTCTCCTGTAAAGCTGCGTTGAAACAATGCACATTGTACAGAGCGCTATATAAATAAAATTGAATTGAATTGATTAAGAGGAGAGGATAACACAGTGTAATCTAGAGAAAAAAACAACAACTATCTACTTGACTCAACTAGAGACACACTGATTCAGGACCTTGGTGATCCAGAGACCAACTTACAGGCCAGAGGGCTTCACCTGAATGACACCTAAAGGAGGTGTGGACCATAACATGTGCAGCTAGAAGACTGAAGTTTTTAAGCAGAAGTTAGCAAAGGACTCAGGAGTTTAATGGCTCAGATCACTTAGCAGCGGCTCTTACCTTTGCAGCAGCGGCCTGAGTCCCATTCACAAAACCAAACAAACCCCAGTAATGAATCAGACTTATAGCAACTTATCATTTTTTGAATGTTTACAGAACTGCAGTGGTATGGATATGTTGGAAGATGATTTTATTTATTTATTTAATTGACTTTTAATTGCTGGTCATAGTTCTCTAGCAGGTGGAGAATTGCTGATGTTGGTGTAGGTGTTACTATATTTTAACTCACTGTTGTGTTGTTATTTCTCTCTCAGTCTGAGTTACTGTAATCTGACAGAGGAAAGTTGTTCATCACTGGCGTCAGTTCTCAGATCAAACTCCTCAAGTCTGACAGAACTGTACCTGAGCTTCAATAAACTGCAGGATTCAGGAGTGAAGCTGCTCTCTGATGGACTGAAGAATACAAACTGTAAACTGAAGACACTGAAGTAAGAAAATCATTAAACAATAAGTGTGCGTGTGTGTCCTAATATGAATTCAGATTTGATGTGGTAGCTCTACTTGTATTGTGTTCTTAGATGAACTCATTCTTCTTGCATTATTATCATTTCTCAGTGTCTTTAAATAAAAGCATTTGCTAAATTTAGAAGTGCAGATGTATAATGTGGAAAGTTGCTATCCATTTGCTTAAAGTGAAACATGACACAGTTTTGCTGTTTCACTGGACACGTCTCACATCATGTTTTGCTGAAGGTTGCTGTCACTCGTGTTACTGGACATTGTCAAGAGCTCATCGAAAATGAATGAGATCAACTTTATTATTATATCTGAGTGTGAGTGCTACTAACATTTATATTTTAACTCACTGTTGTGTTGTTATTTCTCTCTCAGTCTGAGTGGCTGTAATCTGACAGAGGAAAGTTGTTCATCACTGGCGTCAGTTCTCAGATCAAACTCCTCAAGTCTGACAGAACTGAACCTGAGTCACAATAAACTGCAGGATTCAGGAGTGAAGCTGCTCTCTGATGGACTGAAGAATACAAACTGTAAACTGAAGACACTGAAGTAAGAAAATCATTAAACAATAAGTGTGCGTGTGTGTCCTAATATGAATTCAGATTTGATGTGGTAGCTCTACTTGTATTGTGTTCTTAGATGAACTCATTCTTCTTGCATTATTATCATTTCTCAGTGTCTTTAAATAAAAGCATTTGCTAAATTTAGAAGTGCAGATGTATAATGTGGAAAGTTGCTATCCATTTGCTTAAAGTGAAACATGACACAGTTTTGCTGTTTCACTGGACACGTCTCACATCATGTTTTGCTGAAGGTTGCTGTCACTCGTGTTACTGGACATTGTCAAGAGCTCATCGAAAATGAATGAGATCAACTTTATTATTATATCTGAGTGTGAGTGCTACTAACATTTGTATTTTAACTCACTGTTGTGTTGTTATTTCTCTCTCAGTCTGAGTGGCTGTAATCTGACAGAGGAAAGTTGTTCATCACTGGCGTCAGTTCTCAGATCAAACTCCTCAAGTCTGACAGAACTGAACCTGAGTGACAATAAACTGCAGGATTCAGGAGTGAAGCTGCTCTCTGATGGACTGAAGAATACAAACTGTAAACTGAAGACACTGAAGTAAGAAAATCATTAAAGCAATACAGTTAAACATGTGTTTGTAAATTGAATAGAGTTCACATAAAAGCCCATGACTTCACCTCTCTTACACTGTAAAAAATGCTTTCAATTGTAACTCATTTATATATACTGCTCATAATAGTCACAACCGTTTCATTATAATTCATGACTTTATTTGCTGTAAGTGTGACACGTTTTTCTTCTCTCTTCAGGTTGTGTAACTGCAGTATTGGATCTGAAGGTTGTGTTGCTCTGACTTCAGCTCTGAGATCAAACCCCTCACATCTGACACAACTGGATCTGAACTATAATAATCCAGGAGATTCAGGAGTGAAGATGCTCTCTGATCTAATGAAGGATCCACACTGTCAACTATAGAAACTAATGTGAGTTATTCGTTAACTGATTGAATCATTTTTTTAATTATTAACAATTGCCATTAATTACAAATGATTGTCATGTATTCTTTGTGCTCACATTTGTGCTGTAGTGTTTTACTCTGGTTATTATGTACATTTGGTGTGGTACAGTAGCAATACTTTTTTAGCTTTAGGTTTCTGCTTGTATTATTCTCATATGTGTATAATATTTTCTTTCTCTTCAATCTTTTACAGTATTGACTCTCATCGATAACAATCACATAGAGACAGTGGCATAACCAGAAAAGTGGCACAGGCGTGGCCTAAAAAACACATCGTCACCCCAACGCTGCCCATGAAGTCACATACTTGTGTATACTACAGATATATGCACCCTGCAGCACTCCATCACCGTCTCATCCGTCTCATTGCTATTAGATTATTAATGATAATCTTAAACTATAATTTATTTTATTATTAAGTTTATTTATTTTATTTAGCCTTGTTGTGCAAGTTCTCTGGAGCTTGTGCAGAGGCAGCAGCTTTTGCCAGAGGGGAACTGGAATCCCCTGGTTGGGCCTGGGTTCTCCTGAGGTTTTTTTTCTCCATTAGAGTTTTGGGTTCCTCGCCACCGTTTGCATACTGTTTTTGCACTATCTGCCTGACCGGGGGGGCTGCTTTAGAATCTTAAAGTTTTACTTAATTAATATTGCATATAGGAATTTATTATCTGTTATATTTGACCTGTGCTTCTCTCTCCTTTATCCTAAATGTGTGCTCTCACTGAGCGTGTGTGTGTGTGCGTACTCGTCTGTGTACGTACGTGTGTGTCTCTGTGTCTGTGTGTGTTGGTGCGTGTTGTGTGTGTGGAGTGTTTTGTGTGTGGGTGTGTCTGTCTTCTGTGTTTTCAACCTTTTCTTGTTTTTGCAGGTACAACTTTGATTGTTTTGCTTGTAGCCAATGTTTCTCATGTACAGCTGCTTTATAACAATGAAAATTGTAAAAGCGCTATATAAATAAAGTTGAGTTGAGTTGAGTTGAAGAGATTTGATACATTTTAAACAACTGGACAGTATTTAAAAAATAACAATGACCAAAAAACAGTACTGTACACCTTTACATATAGCTATTAACAAAAAGGTGCATTTACTTTTGGATATATTATTACATATATATTATATTATATATATCCCTTCTTTCTCACGCATGAAACACTGCAGTATTTAAAGTCTGTAGTTGTTTAATTCAAACAGTACAGGTCATTTATCTCCTTCAGACTTCTGTCATTTGCGCTCAAATATCTTCAGCTAACCTCTGTGTTTTTTACCACCTATTGCTTTCTCAGATCCATTTGTACTGAATTGAAGCTTTTATTTTATTTTGACTTTATTTGTACCTAGTGATGTTTAGAATATTTCTTATGTCACTGATAATGTATGAACATGATCATTTTAGGTTTCGTAGACCGCAACGCTGCATTGTAAACACAACAATTGAGGCGGAGAATTTCAGAGTTTTAGCTGTTAAAAGTCAGAAGCAGTGCTCGAAATGAAGGGGGGCTAGGGGGATCCAGGACCCCCCATAAGGCATTAGGGCCCCCCGTAAGACTTAAAGGGTCCCTCACATATTTTTATTTGAGTAAAAATGATCATGACAAATGGCAAATTTTGTGAATTAATTATTTACAATAATTTATATTAAGTTTGTTTATGGGATAGTTGTCATGTCTCTTTAAATTTTAAATGCAGCACCCCAGTCTAAAGAACGCTAAGCACAGGACATCGTTGACATGACTGCTTGATTGGCGTCGCTCCGGTGAAGCTAACTTCAGCTAAAAAATGGAGAATAATAAATCTCCACTCGCAGTCGGGAAAAGGAAGCTTCTACTTTTTTGAGGGGTAATTTTCTCTCTATATATATCTTTCAGCTATATTTATCAACTCCATGTTGGGGCTTTTGTATTCCTTGAGTAAATTATTATTAGGCCTGGTTCTGGGGTGCTAGAGATCTGGATGAAGATGAGTGACAGCTTCTTAGTAATTATAAAGGGAGTGCTGGTTGTGCAGTTTCTGTGCAATATATAGTAGGTAGTGCCTCAATATAAATATCTGGGAATACTGATTGATTCTAGACTTACATTTAAAGCTCAAGTTAAAAAGGTTTGTAAGCAGGTTAAGTATAATCTCTATAATTTTAAATTTATTAGAGATTACATGTCATTAGAGGCAGCTAAAATGTATATGTATTCTATGATTATTTCTCACATGACTTACTGTTTCACCACCTGGTCTCAGGCGAGTTGAGTGACTCTAAAACTATTAGAGTCCCTTTACAAATGTACACTTAGTCTTAATAGTCTTAAAGATAAGAAATCGGTACATTATTATCATTGTCCAATACTGGAAAAATATAATTTGTTAAGTTAGGAAAACATGATCAAGTATGCAAATGTATGCTTGATGTATATAATTATTAATGGTTTATCTTGTCCCCCTCTTAGTCAGTTAGTTCATATTAGAACAACTGATTATTACTCTACAAGAGGTGCATTAAGAGGAGACTGTATCATACCGCTTAGACGAAGTAAATTTAGTCAGTCTGCTTTTTCTGTCAAAGCTGCACGAGAATGGAATACTATTACGACAACTATAAGAGATTTAAATACATACAGTATGCTTTATTTAGGGTTCAATTGAAAAATTGGTTAATTAGTACTCCGATTTGTCAACACTAGAATCTTATATCTGCTCACTATCCTATTATTGTTTGTATTTTGTTTGCATTTTGTTTGTATTTTTAATTGATTCTATATTGTTTTCAATAGACTATGTATGATTTATATTGTGTAATTATTAAATTTACTAGTATGTATTTTTAATTAAATGTTCTTTAGGGTGACTTGTAATATATTGTCCAGGGACTACGGATGAAAAATAGCCTTTGCCTAATTCTGGTACATTTACAGGAATGTTTTATCAATGTACAATGTCCCTGTCAACTAAAATAAATATAATCCATTCAGAATTATATAAAACTTGTTTTTCATGCTGCTAAGACCAACGGCCACATACACGCTGCAAAGTTTCGGGAATTACATCGGCATATGAATGCGGGGTTCACTCTTGAAATAGCTATGATTGACATATTGATAGCCATAGTTAGTTCCTGAATAAAGGAGACTTTTGGACTGAAATGGTTGAATAGTCTGCTGACTGAGAGACTCACTCATAACAGTCCCTTGCCGACACCTACTGGACGTAACTATGTAAACAGCACTGAAATCGTTGAAAAATCCCCACTACACTAAAACACAGACTGACAGCCGGTCTTGTCACAATATTTTTAATATCTAATAAACTAGCTTCTTGCATTTAAACAAGTCTTTTGGAACAAACATTATTATCACATAGTGTCAATCATCCAGTTGTTTTTAGGGAAAATAGTAAATACTACATTGGTAAATAATGCTAGAATTATTCTGTTGGATGTACACTACTGTTCAAAAGTCATTTCTGTTCACCAAGCCTGCATTGATTTGATCCAAAATACCGTAAAAGAAGCCCGTTATTTTATGTGAGCTTGTTATTAATAAATAGTATATACTGTAGTTATGCATATTATGATCAAATATATTGTGTATTTTGTATAAATTGTATATTGCAAGACTAACCCCCACCCCCACCAAAAAAAGTCTTATGGTGGGGACCCCCATAAGACTTTATTCAATTCGAGCACTGGTCAGAAGTACATTATGAGGCTATGTGCAAAGTAGCCCATTATCTCATTTACCTTGATGATCATGTGTATAAATACCCCAGCGTTTCTTGTGTTTATTGTTGGTTATTCATTGTTGGTTATTGTCTGAACCCTCGGTGTACGGTTCAAAACTCGCTCAGTTTACCAAGCAGCCTCAGCAACTCTCCTGTATGGAGTCAGTATTTTCTTACGAATTAAAATGTAATTCATTGACTATTAAAGGGACAGCTCACCCAAAAATTAAAATTCTGTCATCATTTACTCACCCTCAGATTGTTCCAAACCTGTATAGATTTCTTTGTTCTGCTAAACACAAAGAAGATATTTGGAAGATTATCAGTAACCAAACAGATCTCAACCCCCATTGACTCCCTTAAGTATTTATTTTCCCTACTATGGCAGTAAATGGGGGATTAGATCTGTTTGGTTACTGACATTTAGCCCTCAGGAACATCGTCATCACGTTGCGGAGGTCCTCCAGCAGCTAAGGGACCATTAGCTTTGTTTAAAAGCAGAGAAGTGCAGCTTCCATCAGCCCCCAATCCAGTTCCTTGGGTATAACATCTCCCGAGACAGTATTACCATGGACGAGGGGAAGGTGGCAGCCATGCGGAACTGGCCCACGCCCAAGAACATCAAATGCTTCCTAGGCTTTGAGAACTTCTACCGCAACTTCTATCATCAAAAACTTCACCCCAGTCACCAATTTGATGAAAGGCAAGCCCAAGTCCCTGTCCCACTCTTACGTTCCACTCCACTCTTCTGCACCACTCCGTCAATCTTGGGCATCCGGTTCCTGTCTGCATCCCTGCCGGCGGTTTGTTTGTATCCCTGCACTTGCACTTCGTTTTAATATTACTGTATTTTATTATTGTTACTTATCACTGTCCTTGCTAACTTATCCTGATATCTCAATAACCCTGTTATTGTTATTTACTTGAAGATTCTAAACCAAAATTGATAGTTAACTTAACGCCATTAGCATAGCATTAGCATGTAACTTGCTTTCTGTTTACACTGTGGAATATCATCTTGCCTCTGGTTTGTCTTGTGTGCTAACTGTTTCTCTTTTTAAGCGATTATACTACGATTCATCGAGCAACCTTGGTAAGTCAGAATTGCACTTCAAACCCGGTGAGTTATGGCTTCTATTCATATTATTGTTACTTGCACCTCACGTCATATGTTTAGCTTAGCCTTCTCTGTCAGCTGCGAGGGCTTTATATGCGATAAATGCAGGGAAATAGTTAGGCTGACAGAGAAGATCTTAGAATTAGAGTCTCGCATCCAATCTTTATCTGAGGATAGTAAGAGTTTAACGACGATAGAAAACACTTTGGATGCGAGCAACATTAGCGCACACAGCTTGGTTCCGGTTTAAAATCCCCCGCAGCTGGGAAACTTTGTGATTGTGACGGCGTAGTCGCAGGACAAAACATCACTCTACCGTTCCGATTACAGTCTCGAACAGGTTTGTCCCGCTCAGTGACGCATCGACTGAGAAACCTGCTGAAAGTGCCCTAGTTATCGGTGATTCTATTGTTCGGAACGTTAACATAGAGGCACCAGCCACCATAGTCAAATGTTTACCGGGGGCCAGAGCGCCTGACATCAAGTCAAAAAGGCTAACTAATTGTAACTTCAGTAAGATTGTTATTCACGTCGGCACAAATGATGTTCGACTCCGTCAATCGGTGCCTGCAGAGTGGTGCCTGCAGAATGATATAGTTTTTATAAATGACTGGAAGAGTTTTGAGGGCAGACCTGACCTGTTGAAACGAGATGGTCTCCATCCCTCCTGGGCTGGGACTTCCATCCTGTCTAGAAATATGGCAAAAAGTCTTAATAATGCTAAAGCTTGACTCACTGGGGCCCAGGTCAGGGAGCAGACAGAATGGCTTAACCAACTGTCTGCTTGCGTCTTAAAGTGTGAACACAATTGAGAGACCCCTATGTGTCCTACACTGTGTATCTGTGTGGCAAGATAAGGAAGCAAGGCTTTTGGAGCTACTGTTCTGCTTTGATATCTCCAAATGTTGTCATCTGACAATTTAGAACCATTTTCATCCACTCCCATTTTTCTTCTCGGGAGCACTGATTTTGCATCTCCGCTATGTCTTTGAGCTGTGTGTGATGTTCAATGACCTGCAATTGACATGCTTGAGCAGTAGGAATGTCTGCCGTTCTTGCGGCGGCAACCTTGGCTGCCTGGTCAGCAAGAGAATTTCCCCTCGTTTCAACAGAATCGCTCTTCGTATGAGCTTTCACCTTCAATACCTTTTGCGGAAGCTGCAGAGCCTTTAAAAGATTTTCCACCACTCTACCATTCTTTATAGGCGTACCTGCAGAGGTGAGGAAACCTCTTTGCTGCCAACCTGCTCCGAAATCATGAACCACACCAAACACGTAGCGGGAATCACAGTAAATATTTACAGTTTTGTCAGTTGCCAATTCGCATGCTTTTGTAAGGCCAGTCAATTCAGCTTGTTGAGCTGAGGTCAGGGCCCCAGAAGCCAAATTTCTGAATCAGTAGTCACTGCCCAGCCTGCCTTGCGTTCCCCATTGTCCACAAAAGATGACCCATCAGTGTACAAAATCAGGATTTTGAATTGGTACATTGTGTCAGCATTTGACTGGAGTTGTTCTGGTTTTTGGACATTAGGGGTCACTATTGCCATCTTTGTCTATCCTTCGTTTTAGTCATTGTTTTCACCTGTGCCTCATTTGCCCTGTGTGTATTTATACTCCTAGTTTCATTTAGTTCTTTGCTCTGTGTTTGAAAGTTAGTACCCTATCTTGGAGAGTTGTCATACTTTTGTGGTTACGTTGAGATTTATCTTTTGATGCCTTTTTTTGTTTACCCATTGGAGCTATTGGGATTACCTTTTGAGGCTTTTGTTTGCTTCCAGTTTTTTCCCTGTGGATTTACCTTTTTTTGACTTTGTGGACTTACCTTTTTGCTGTGTGGCATTATCTTCATTTCTTGGGGATTATTTTTGTTTTTGTGGATTATATTTTTGCCTGGAGTATTTTCGCCTTCTATATTAAAGTTCATCTCCGTCATCACTGCGTCTGCCTCATCTTTTGGGTTCCACCGACCTCTTGTGGTTTATTCAGTTAAGCAACGGTTTACCACACCGGAGACCCGAGTTCGTGACCGGGTCTTGACAGAAACACAGAGCCAACATGAACCCAGAGGCAACCAGTACCCAGGAGCTCCTTACCACATTGGCCCATCACGAAGGAGCTGTCCAACGTCACGAAACTGCTCTGGTTCAGCTAGAGGCCTTGATGGCTAGCCACTCCCAACTGCTGGCGGAGATGCTGTCCTCCATTAAGCAGATGTCAGAGCGACTTCCCTCGACAACTTCTCCCGCTCAACTGCCTGCCCCTATTCAAGTGCCTGTGGCAGTCAACCCTCAGGTGATCCTAATGCTTGTAAAGGTTTCCTCACACAATGTTCCCTCTCCTTCGAGCTGCAACCCTCGTCGTTCCCTCCCGATCGGTCCAAAATCGCATACATCATCACCCTGCTGTCGGACAAAGCCCTAGCCATGGCCACTGCCGTATGGGAAGCTCAAAGTTCCTGCTGTGCCAGCTACCCTGCCTTTGTTGAGGAATTCAAACGGGTCTTCCAAGATTCTACCAGTGGTTCTGATTCAGCCAAGCAGCTTTTGACTCTCCGTCAAGGCCGACGCAGCGTCATGGACTATGCCATCCAATTCCGCACAGTGGCAGCTACGAGTGGCTGGAATGACGAGGCACTCACAGTATGCTTCCAGAAGGGTCTTTCCGAGGTCATTCAAGACAAACTGGCTACCCGGGAACTACCGGACAATCTCGAGTCTCTGATCAAGCTGGCTTCGCGTATTGACCAACGCCTAAGAGAGAGAGAGCTTAACCGGAGATCCCATACCATAACTCCCATCAGTCCCATTCCCGAGTCCCTACCTTCATCCCCGCTGGCTCCACCAGAACCCATGCAGATCGGATGCATCTCCCAGGCTGAAAGAGACCGCCGGATGAGGGAGCACTGCTGTCTGTATTGCGGCAAACCGGGTCACTTCCGCTCCTCATGTCCTGGACTCCGGGGAAACGATCCGTCCCGTACAGGTCTGGGAGAACTGTAACGGGAAACATCACCACCTCCCACCCATCCAACTCCTGTCTCCTCATCCCAGTCACCCTTTCCTGGAACGGCCACGAGTTGTCGCTTCGAGCATTGTTGGACTTTGGAGCTGCAGGGAATTTCATGGACTGTATCTGGGCAAAGGAGAACTGTATTTCATCAGACTTTCTCGAGAACCCCATAAGGATCGCCACACTGGATGGGAGTCCCCTAGGACCTGGATTTATTACCCGTGCCACTACCCCCTTGCGGCTTTCAGTTTCCCAACATCAGGAAATTATCAGCTTTCACCTCATCCCCTGTTCCGAGTTCCCCCTTGTACTTGGTTACCCTTGGCTGCACCGTCATAACCCTTACATCGACTGGTCGGTGGGGGCTATCAAGCAGTGGGGCCCTACGTGTCAAGCCACTTGTGTCTTTTCGAGTTCCCTGAGTCCCTCTCCCGAGACTTTAGAGTCTATCGACCTGTCTCAAGTTCCCGAGTGTTACCATGACCTTAAGCTGGTATTTAGTAAGCAAAGGGCTGCCACGCTTCCACCTCATAGGCATTATGATTGCACAATCGACCTGCTTCCGGGCACCTCTCCCCCCAGAGGTCGGATCTTTTCCTTATCCTCTCCTGAGCGAACAGCAATGGATACCTACATCAAGGAGGCACAGGCAGCAGGACTCATTCGCTCATCCACTTCACCCGCGAGAGCAGGGTTTTTCTTTGTGGCCAAAAAAGACGGCAGATTACGCCCTTGCATCGACTATCGGGGACTCCATGCAATAACCATTCGTAACCGCTACCCACTACCCCTCATGGCCACAGCCTTTGAGCTGCTCCAGGGATCAGCCGTTTTCACCAAGCTCGACCTGCGGAATGCTAACCATCTCGTGCGGATCAGGCATGGGGAGAAGTGGAAGACCGCATTCAACACACCCACCGGTCATTATGAGTACTTGGTGATGCCCTTCGGTCTGACCAACGCCCCGGCTGTATTCCAAGCGCTCATCAATGATGTACTTACAGACATGTTGAACATCTTTGTGTTTGTTTACCTGGATGATATTCTCATTTTTTCGAGGTCCCTCCGGGAACACACGACACATGTCAGACAAGTACTCAAACGCCTCCTGGACAGTCATTTGTATGTGAAACCAGAGAAATGCGAATTCCATGCTTCCCGAGTGCAGTTCCTAGGATTCGTGGTGGAACCCGGTTGCATCCAAATGGATCCCAGAAAGGTTCAGGCGGTAGCGGATTGGCCGATCCCTAAGACCCTTAAAGAAGTCCAGCGATTCTTGGGCTTTACGAACATTTACAGAAAGTTTATCAAGAACTTCAGTTCGATCGCGGCTCCTCTCTCGGCCTTAACCAAGGGTGGCAAGACAGGGTTTCTATGGGGTGCAGAAACAGAGAAGGCCTTCCAAGAGCTCAAGCAACGCATTCTCTCTGCTCCCATTCTGACACTGCCTACGGCAGATGAGCCTTTTGTGGTGGAGTTGGATGCCTTGGAGGTTGGTGTTGGAGCTGTTTGGTCTCAGAGAGGTGAAGACAAGAAGCTCCATCCTTGCGCCTTTTCGTACCGACTTACTCCAGCCGAGAGAAACTACGATGTGGGGGATCGTGAACTCTTAGCGGTTAAGATGGCATTAGAGGAGTGGAGACACTGGCTTGAAGGAGCTTCTCAGCCATTTCAAGTACTCACGGACCACAAAAATCTGGAGTACATTCAGCAGGTGAAACGGTTGAACTCCAGACAAGCTCGGTGGTCTCTTTTCTTTTACCGATTTCAGTTCATCCTTACCTACCGACCCGGGTCGAAGAACCTCAAGCCGGATGCGTTATCCCGAGTCTACGCTCCGGTCGCTCAAGAAGATACAGACATGCCCGTCCTTCCCAGCACTAAGATCGTGGCCCCTACCTCGTGGCAACTTGAGGACACCGTTAGACGAGCCCAAGCCACCGAACAGGGTCCAAGAGGGGGTCCTGCCTATCGACTGTTTGTTCCCAAGGCGGTGCGGTCTAAGGTTCTTCTGTGGGCACACTCCTCTCGTCTTACCTGTCACCTGGGCACTGGTCGCACCTTAGAGTTCGTTCAGAGGAAGTTCTGATGGCCAACCATAAAAGAATACGTTACCACCTTCGTCAAGGCCTGTCCCGTGTGCTGCCAAGGAAAACCTTCTCAGGTGGTCTACGGGTGGGTCTCGCAAGCTGTCTCAGAGATTCATTGGCCCCTTCAAAGTTGCCAGGAGAGTTAACCCCGTCACCTATCGTCTACACTTACCCAGATCTTTCACTTTTTATTTATCTTTGTTATAGCCCATTGTTTTTTGGCCTCTCGCCCAGGCAGGCAGATCTCCCCCTCCGCCCCGTGTCATCGGGGGGCAACCGGCTTATACCGTCCGGATACTTGACTCCCGCTGGGTGCAGCGGTCCTGGCAGTATCTGGTGGACAGGGAAGGCTACGGTCCCGAGGAGTGCTCCTGGGTTCCTGCCAAGGACATTCTGGACCCTGACCTCATTCGTCAGTTCAGGGCCCTCCATTCCAAGAAAGCTGGTGGGAACGTCAGGAGCCGTTCCTATAGGGGGGATTCTGTCAGCATTTGACTGGAGTTGTTCCGGTTTTTGGACATTAAGGGTCACTATTGCCATCTTTGTCTATTCTTCGTTTTAGTCATTGTTTTCACCTGTGCCTCATTTGCCCTGTGTGTATTTATACTCCTAGTTTCATTTAGTTCTTTGCTTTGTGTTTGACGCCTTTTTGTTTACCCATTGGAGCTATTGCGATTACCTTTTGAGGCTTTTGTTTGCTTCCAGTTTTTTCCCTGTGGATTTACCTTTTTTTGACTTTGTGGACTTACCTTTTTGCTGTGTGGCATTATCTTCATTTCTTGGGAATTATTTTTGTTCTTGTGGATTACATTTTTGCCTGGAGTATTTTCACCTTCTATATTAAAGTTCATCTCCGGCATCACGGCGTCTGCCTCATCTTTTGGGTTCCACCGACCTCTTGTGGCTCATTCAGTTAAGCTACGGTTTACCACACCGGAGACCTGAGTTCATGACCGGGTCTTGACACATTGTCTAAGTGTTCGTCTACGCTTAAATTTTGTACAATCTCTGCACAGTCATGGCCGTCTCGAGTTGCTTCAGACAGTGAAAGCAATGTGGCTGGGTTTGATGGTGTAGCTTTTTCAATAACAACGTTTGGTAACTCTAGTGCTGTGGACCATTTGATCCATCTTGGAAGTGTCACATGTCCAGCTCTACCCAGAGACAACAAAGTATGTACAGAATGTGGACAGCGAATGGTTAATTTCTGATCAAGCACTACAGGAGTCACACAATGCAAAGCTAGCAAGCAAGGCCCCCACCCCAGTGCTACTGTGTCAAGTTGCTGAGAATAATACCCCATAGGTTTATTCTGATCTCCCCATTCCCGAGTTAACACAGAGGTCATGTAACCTTTTTGTTCATGAACATGCAATGTGAATGATTTCCTGTGATCTGGTATTCCCAAAGCTGGAGCTACACACAGAGTCTGTTTCAAATTCTCAAAACATAATTGAGTATCAGGATGCCAGTCAACTAAGTCCTGTGCTCTGGGATTCCCTTTCAACAAATTCTTTAAAGGTTGTGTTTTCTCTGCATAGTTTTCAATCCAACTACGACTGTAGTTACAGAGACCCAGAAAAGATCTTAACTCTCTGATTGTTTTGGTAACTGGATGTCTTTTCACCGCCTCGCATCTGCTCGGTGTTATTTTCCTCTCACCCTGAGACAAACGTTGCCCTAGATAGATTACCTCACTCTGACACAGCTAAGCCTTTTTCAGATTCGCTCTGTGACCTTGGCTGTGCAGAAAATCAAGCAGCCGCCTGACATCTCTCTCATGTTCAGCTTCATTCTCTGAACAGATCAGCACATCATCAATGAACTGAATAACAACTGATGTTGACTCGAAGTCTTTCAAGTGTCTGTGTAGAGCCTGATGATAAATAGTTGGGCGAATAAACGAGTATTATTGACCCTGAACTGTAAAAGCAAACCATGATTGCACATCTTTAGTCAGTGGCACTGACCAAAATCCATTTTTATGTTCTGGTTTAATCAATCTGAAAATTGTGGTTGGGTCAGCTACGAGAGGAGTGATCTTATCAATGTACTGATTTTCTACCCTGTAGTCAATTGTGAGTCTCCATGAACCGTCAGGGTTTTTTTTACAGGCCACACAGGACTGTTGCTAGGGCTGTTGATCTTAATAATAATGCCTTTCTCCTCTAGTTGTTCAATAACTGACATAATGCCCTTCATGGCAGCAGGGTTGAGGGGATACTGCTTAGTGCAAGGGGGCGCTGTCCCTGTAAATGTGACAGGTTCCATAACAAGTAACCCACAATCTGTTTTATTATCTGTCCAAATCGCATGGGATCGTAAATCAGCTTTGACCAATGTTCTTAATCTCCAGGTTACTTTGCCCTCCTTGAATTCAAAGTCTGAATTTAGTGTCATCAAAACATCTAACCCCAAAAATGGTTTAGTGACTTCACCCACCCAAACTGCAGCATTGATCTCTTGGGCCCCAAACAAAAAGGTTATTGGCTGTGTTTTTGTTAAAAATGTTCCGTTCCCTGTTGCACCTGTGACATGAATGGTTTCTGTTGTCATCAAAACGTTTGAAAAGATAACCTGATGGAATCACAGTTAACTCTGCGCCAGTATCAATTAGGAAATCTACGTCTGTTTGTGTGTTAAGAATGTGGGCCCTCACATATAAGCCATCTGACTTATGCATAACCACTGCCTCCAAGGCCCTGAGACAGTGGTGAACTAGTTTCCCGTACCTCTGCAGCTGGTTGTTGGACAGCACCCAACAGCCTTTGTTGTGTCTCACTCGGAAGCTGAGCAAACTGATAGACTGGATCTAAGACATTAGAAACATTGGGAGGAGGGGGAGGAAAACTCTGCCCTACTGTCTCTCCTCTCTGCTTGTTTTTTATTTTTGCATAGCAATTTTTTGCCCAGTGTTCCCTTTGGCACAGTATTTCTGGACCCATTTTCAGAGTCTGCTTTTAAAGACCGCATTGACTTTGAGGCTTGGCTCTCTGCTCGAGCTACATCACTTGCAGTTTTCAACAAATCATCAACAGTGAAATTAGAGTCTGTGGGAGTACCTAAACCCTCTTTCCTGTTACACACTCCTTTTCTTATTTCAGGTAGTAACCCATCAACCCAAACTGATAAGAAAGGTCCTCTCTTTCCTGGGATCTTAATAAAGCTCACAGGATTGCCCTTTTGATCTAGGCCTGAAAACATTGAAAATGTCTGACACATTCACTCAGTGTAATCCTCAACATTTTCTTTAGCTTTTTGTTTGCATCTGCTAATCTCATTCCAGTCAACCTTTTGCTGTTGTGCTTTTCTGCACCACATCTTAAGCCTTTTCCATCTTTCTATCTCTGATCTAGGGTCTGGCATGCACTCATCACACAAAACATCACCAAGAGCTTCCTTCAAGTTCCTTCTATCTGCGGCTGACAGATTCACTGAGACTATGCTGAAACCATCTCTGACTGACAGAGAAAACCCCTCTTTAAGAGCTTCCAGTCGAGCTAATGCTGCCCTCGGATCTTTTCTCACATCCCCAACCTCTTTTGACCATTTAAACACTGCTTTGGCATTTGCAGGCACATAGTTGTAATGGACTTAATCACGACCCTGAATCTCACGATCCATTAACACGTTTCCATCCTTTGTTTTCTGTAGATAAACTTCAGTTTTCTTTTGGCCTGTTTTTACATCAACCCTCAATGGTCTGCGTCTTGCCTTTGCTCCCTGAAATTAATCAGAATCTGTGTCTGTGTCATAATCAGTGTCACAGGATTTAAGGATTTTCCGTTCTCTAACAGTATAAGGTTTTTCTTCTTTTTCTCCTTTTTACCCTGTTCAAGCTGATCTTCTAACTCCTTGCACCTGTCCTGTAGAGTTTTTATTTCTACAGTCATAACTTCCTTCTCTTTGTTACAGTTTTCAACCTGGGATTTTAAATCATCACCCCGATCTTGTAATCCCCTCAGATTGCTTTCAATAACATCTTTCTCCCTGTTGTGGTTATCTTTGTCTATTTTCATTTCCCATTTCCTGCATTTAGATACAGTAACAAGAGTCCAAGGAACCTGCCTTGAATCTTTTTTCCTCATTCTCTCAATTTTTTTCCATACTGTCCTGATGTCATTAGGCTCCCAAATGCCACCTTTCTGAGCTTTGATCTTATTTCTGCCTCTGTTTGTTTAGTGTGAAAACGTCTTGGTTACGGATGTAACCTCGGTTCCCTGATGGAGGGAACGAGACGTTGTGTCGAACCGACAGAATGGGGTTTGTCTTGAGAACCTATCATCTTCTGAGTATTTAGAAAAGGCCAATGAAAATTGGCGAATGAAATTTGCATGCCGGGCTCCTCCCCGGATGTCCGGGTATAAGAGGGAAGCCGGCGTGCTCATTCATTCACCTTTGGTCTGAGGAGCCTAAAGCATCCTCCCCCGACCGCTGGGGTGGGCGGCCAGTGTTGTGGCATGAGGGACACAACGTCTCGTTCCCTCCATCAGGGAACCGAGGTTACATCCGTAACCAAGATGTTCCCTTTCTGTCGGTCTCTCGACGTTGTGTCGAACCGACAGAATGGGGTTCCTATGGAAAACGCCACAGCACTGAGCCGCGTCACAATCTCTGCGGAGCGACGTTGACTGGCCTGGGCGAGTCAGACGAACACGCTAGCGCGAAATTATGACCTTCCAGTGGAGAGGAAGGGGGACCCAGAGCTTTCCACAAAAAGTTGGGAAGCCCCCTAACGCCGGCCGTCACGGGCGGAGGCCTAATTCTCTAAATGGCGAGAAGCCGCCCGGCACCGTACGGGCCACTGGGTAAGCATTATTCCCCCTGGGGGAAAAACGCTGCAGAGGCCACTACCTACCGTAGGGAGGAATTAGTGGAGACACCACATGGTCTCACCATCAGGGGAGAACTCATGGGAGGAATGTGCGGACTGCAGGAGTTAACCGCAAGGTGGGAGTCCACCTGGGGAGGTCATGGGTTGCCAAGGTGGGAACCATTCATGAGGATACATCAGACGGAACAGCCCACGGAGGGGGTGTTACCACGTCTGGAGCACTAGGTCCGGTTAGAGCTATGTGGGAGATAACTCAACTGTTCCCCGGCCTAAGGGGGCAGGGCTGCTCTGCCCAGCCTGTCCCCTGGAAGGGTGCTTAGTGATGGATGGAATGCCTGTTTTTTACCCGAGGGGAAAGAAGTGAGGCGGGATCGCCACTGCTCCCCCCGGAGGGGGAAGGGCTTCCGCAGGCGTACGCCCTACCGGCTGCCGGTCCCGCGCGTAGGTATTAGAACCTCACGGAG
Organism: Triplophysa rosa; assembly: GCF_024868665.1. Classification (NCBI taxonomy): domain Eukaryota; kingdom Metazoa; phylum Chordata; class Actinopteri; order Cypriniformes; family Nemacheilidae; genus Triplophysa; species Triplophysa rosa. Next base: position 752,752 of record NC_079894.1, on the reverse strand, counting down.
TTGTTAGGCATAGCCCAACCCGCAGCTCCGCAGATGTCTGCCAGAGAGGCGCCCTGAGCCAGTGCCCACGAGGGGTGTGCCTCACCCCCAATGGGCAGGGGCGAAATGAGATCGGTATGCCCTAACGAGGGCATCCACGATCCAGAGCGCCAGCCTCTGTTTGGAGACAGCCCTCCTGCTGACCTCCGAAACAGACAAAGAGCTGCTCAGAGCTTCTGGGCTCTGCGTGCGGTCCAAGTAGAGGCGCCGTGCGCGTACTGGACACAGCACGGATAGGTTGGGTCTTCATCCCCGGTGGAGAGCGCCTGCAGGTTCACCACCTGGTCTCTCGGGAGAAGCGTACTTCCGCTTGTCCCGCGACCAGCTGTGCGCAAGGGCATCCGTGCCGAGGGTACCTCGGACAGGGAGTACCAAAGCGGACAATGGGTGGAGTCCGGGGAGGCAACAGGACCACCTGTGCCTGGCCAAACTGCCCCCAAATGAGCCGGCTGCGCGGGGAGGGAGTCGCCACTCTCCGCGAGGCGTCAACTGACGAGAGAGCACACCGGCTGTCTGGTTCAGGACGCCTGGGATGTGTGTGGCTCGCAGGGAGCTGATCACCTGCTGACTCCAGAGGAGGAGGCGTCGCGCGAGTCATGTTAGCTGCTGTGAGTGAAAGAATACGCCACAGTAGCTGTGCTGTCCGACCAGACCAGCACGTGCTTCCCTGCACGAGAGGTAGTAGCCTCCTTAATGCAAGTAGCACAACCAACAACTCTAGGCCGTTGAATGCCAACGCAGGCGGGGGCCCGACCACCGCCCGACACTGCTTGCCCGTTGCACACGGCACCCCAACCTTGCAGGGAGGCATCCCAAAGGGGACCCCTGTCCGCAAGAAGGTCATGGAGACCAGGGGGTTAGGGTGTGTCGGCAGAAAAGCTTGTGACCATACGCCTGCTGCCGGTGTGCCACTCTCTCCAAGGAACTTGACTCTGCAGCCAGTGTTGGAGCGGTCGTATGTACATCGACCCGAGGGGGACCACCCCCGCCGAGGATGCCATGTATCCCAGGAGCCTCTGTTACAGGGGGACCGCTGACTGTCTGATCTTCAGGCAGTTCAACACTGACCGGGCGCGCTAGTCAGTCGCGCTGCCTCTGGGACGGTCCGACACAACGTCAAGAGACCGACAGAAAGGGAACGTCTGATGGAGGGAACGAGACGTTGTGTCGAGCCGACAGATTGGGTTCGCTCTTGAAAACCTATCAACTTCTGACTAGTTTAGAAAAGGCCAATGAAATTGGCGAATGAAATTTGCATGCCGGACTCCGCCCCCAGATATCCGGGTATAAAAGGGAGACGGCGTGCTGCATTCATTCACCTTTGGTCTGAGGAGCCTGAGCATCGCTCGACTGCTGCGGCGGGCGGGCGGCCGGCCAGCGTTGTGGCAAGAAGGACACAACGTCTCGTTCCCTCCATCAGGGAACTGAGGTTACATCCGTAACCAAGACGTTCCCTTTCTGTCGGTCTCTCGACGTTGTGTCGAGCCGACAGATGGGGTTCCTATGGTAAACGCCACAGTGCTGTGCCGCGTCACAATCTCCAGCGGAGCGACGCTGACTGGCCTGGGCGAGTCAGACGAGCGCTAGCGCGAAATTGTAACCATCCAGTGGAGAGGTAGGGGGTCCCAGAGCTTTTGAAGAAAAGGTGGGAAGCCCCTGCCACCGGCCGTCACGGGCGGAGGCCTTGATTCTCTAACAGCGAGAAGCCGCCCGGCACCGTAAGGGCCACTGGGTAAGCATTATTCCCCCCTGGGGGGAAAACGCTACAGAGACCACTACCTCCGTACGGAGGAGTTAGTGGAGACACCACATGGTCTCACCATCAGGGGAGAACTCATGGGAAAATGTGCGGACTGAAGGAGTTAACCGCAAGGTGGGAGTCCACCTAGGGAGGTCATGGGTTACCGAGGTGGGAACCATTCATGAGGATACATCAGACGGAACCGCCCACTGGGGGGGTTACCACTGGGGGGGTTACCCTAAGGGGCGCCTTCTCGCAACTGGAACCAATGAACAGGTCGTGCTGTCCCAGAGGTTTCCCAGCAACTGGGTCGTGATGAGCGGCCGTAGTGGCTACATACACTCCCAGTGAGGAGGGGGGAGAGGTTACTCTCCAGTCTCTCTTGAGGAAGGGACAGCACGTTCCCGATCGAGCAACTCCGCGGGTCTTCTCTTCGAGAAGAGCACCAGGACGAGAAGAGGCGCCACTTATGGGCGTATAGCCGCCTAGTGGCCGAGGCCCTAGCCTGAGAGATGTCCCAACCCTCGCAGGGGGTGGGCCACTCAGGATCTTCTCATCCCATCCAGACATGGAAGTTCCAGGGGTCTGCCTGGGATGCCGTTACGTGCCCTTCCCCTGTGACAGAAGGTCCTCTGTCAGGGGAATCGGCCAGGGGGGAGTTGCTATCAGAAGCACCAGCTTTGAGAACCAAGTCCGGTTGGGCCAGTAGGGTGCAACTAGTACCACTAGATGCTCCTCTTCCCTGACCTTGCACAGGGTCTGTGCAATGCGGCTCACTGGGGGGGAAGGCGTACTTCCGCTTGTCCCACGGCCAGCTGTGCGCAAGGGCATCCGTGCCGAGGGGTGCCTCGGTCAGGGAGTACCAAAGCGGACAATGGGTGGAATCCGGGGAGGCAACAGGTCCACCTGTGCCTGGCCGAACTGCTCCCAAATGAGCTGGCGTGGGGACTTCTCCACGAGGCGTCGACTGATGAGAGAGCGCGTCGGCTGTCTGGTTCAGGACGCCTGGGATGTGTGTGGCTCGCAGGGAGCTGATCACCTGCTGACTCCAAAGAAGGAGGCGTCGGGCGAGTCGTGTTAGCTGCCGTAATGACCCAGAGAGAGAGGAAACTCTTTTTGAGTAAGTGGGCGCTAGCCCCCCGGAGGGGGCCAGAGGTGGTGAGACGGGCAGGGACCGTCCCTCTCCGATCCCCCAGTGATGGAGAGGCTGGGGTCGGGTCCGATGGTATTCTCAATCTCCCTGGGGTCTTCCCATGAGGGCCGCTTTCGCTGCGGTTGCTGATGGGGTGATGGTCTCCTCTTTGATGTCTCTTCTAGGGGGGCGCCTGAGTGGGGGGCGCCCGAGCCGGAGGGCGTCGAAGAGGACCAGGGCTGCTGGGAAGCAGACATTGCACGGGATTCGACGGCCAAGGGCGGCCGAGTCGCGGCAAGGTAGGATATGCTTGATATCCTCTGTCTGCTTCTTTACTGTCGAGAACTGAGGCTCGACAGTATCACCAAACAGCCCCCCCCTTGCGAGATGGGTGCGTTGAGAAAGCGGACCTTCTCGGCATTACCCATCTGTGCAAGGTTCGGCCAGAGGTGTCTCTCATGGACCACAAGTGTGGACATCGCCCAACCCAGGGCCCGAGCAAAGTCGGTGGCGGCGCGGAATTCCTGCATCAGCGCTGGGTCGGTCTTTACCCTCGTGGAGCTCTCTCAATGCCTTGGCCTGGCAGGAGCCATAGCGTGGAGAGAGGAGGCAGCTTCGTCCGCCGCAATGTGAGCTCTCGACACCAGGGATGCCGAGACCCACATGCTTTGGACGGGAGTCTAGGTCAAGCCCCCCAGATGGCCGCCGCCTGCGGGCACGAGCACCGCGGCGGCACCCTCCACCTGGGGGACATCGACGTATCCTCTAGCTGCCTCACCCTCGAGGGAAGAGAGGGTGACAGAACTTTGTTTGACGTGAACATGCCGGAAAGGGGCGTTGCAGGTCTTACTAAGTTCCTCATGCACTTCCGGTAAACACGGCCCTGGGGCGGGCACAGCTTGGAGCCACGCTCAACCCTGAGGCGCCGTGTAGCCAGCCACGAGCGCTGGGAGAGGCAGTGCGGGCACTGCAACCCTACTCTTACGGTGGCCCGGGAAAGCATGGCTGACATTTCGACGTCCGCTTCTTCCTGGGCTCGACCCCCCGAGGGAGGGAGCCCGAGGAATCGTCAGAGTCGGATGGCAGTACGTCACCCCCCGATGCTGCAACATCTCATCATCACGCATCGTGTCCGAATACGTGGTTGAGGAACAAGATGGTGGGACCGTCTCCTGGGGAACGGACAGACGAGCGAGACGAGGTGCGAACGGTCCATGAGCCAGTGGCTGGCGGATAAGCGCTCACAGTGATCCTCATATCACCCTCGCTGCTTGCCGTAGCGGGCGGCAGGGCCGTAGTCCTGCCGTCACGGAACGGTGAGCAGACGAGGTGGTGGCTGAGTCCCGTGGGAACACAGCCGCCTGTGACGCAACGTCTGAACCGTCAACCGCCGGTTGCAGACATCGTGTCCGTCCCCCTCCTCGATGAGTGTGTTGCACCCATGAGAACAGCGGGACATGCCACGCTGGAGAAATTTGCTCTTGTAGAGAAAAATCGAACATGTCTGGAACTGCCGAGACGCCCAGGGGAAAGTCGCTGCAGGAAGGGACCGTCCGCTGCACCACGTCATAAGATTCCAGCAGTAAATCGGCATAGAGATTGAAGTCTCGAAGTGAAGGAGTGAAGGCTCCAAAGAACAAAAGGTGAATGAATGCAGCACGCCGTCTCCCTTTTATATCCGGGGGCGGAGTCCGGCATGCAAATTTCATTCGCCAATTTCATTGGCCTTTTCTAAACTAGTCAGAAGTTGATTGGTTCTCAAGAGCGAACCCCATCTGTCGGCTCGACACAACATCGAGAGACCGACAGAAAGGGAACTGATGTTAATTAGAGTTTTTCCTCTTTCATGATCCAGATGTTTTTTCGTCACTGCTTTTTCAAAAACTGACTTTCGTTTTGTAGATTTACTTGTTATCGGTTCCACAGGAAAGTTTGGTTGTTGCTGATTGTCCACCTTTCTCCCTACATTTGACAACAGCGGCGCTGATGACGTATGATGTCAGCGTAACAAGGGTGCGCAGTGGTAGTATGCAAAATACGTTGGCTGAAAATGTACACATGACCAGTCACAGTATCGGCCAGAACATTTTGATTGGGCGAATGTTTTGAGGTCCTACGCCTTTCACAGACGATATATAATTGTAAAAATATTCTTCGACCACTATACTTCTTGATTGCTACCAGGATGTAAAGAGATTTCCAACCAGCATGACAAAAAATGTTTCTGGACAGGATCACCTATTCTGCCTTCAAAGGGATTCACTCAAAACTGGACATTCTGTCATCACTCGTTTACCTTTATGTCATTTCAAACCCAAATGCTCTTTCATGGAACATAGATTGTATAATATTTGTATAGAAATATTGACCATGAGTTTACTTCTTTACTGATGCTGATAATCATGAAAAGACAGACGTTGTTGTACGTTAGCTATTGTTATCTAATTTGCACTATAAAGTCTTAAAATGCACATATATAGATCAAGGAAGTCAATATTTTTGTGGACATTGGTATTTCTAAAATCCTGCGTACTGCCCTGTTTGTCTCTTCACATAGCATGTGTTGGCCAGGATTGATTGCAGTATCTGCACCTCTTCTGTGGCCATCACTCATTTCTGATACGAAACTTCAAAATGTGCATAAAACCAGGGTGGAAACCTGTCTACATTATAACACCGAGGCGTTCATCCTTTGCTGGGCCGCTTTAAAAATTTGGGGCATAAATGAACAGTATACCCACTTCTCCAGGCACCACTACACCACTGCCTATAATCTCAAACTCGCAAGAAAATGTTCAATTCAGTGCTTGAAGAGGGGAAAATGTTTTGTTTTTTTAATTTCATGCAAATAAATTATTACCACTTTTGAAATTTCTACAATGAAAAAAACAGTATATCGTCGCTGTTGGGCGGAATCCTCACATCTCCAAAACCATTATTTTTCAGGAAATTAAAAAAACTGCATATTTTTTGAGTTATTAAACATTGTATCGTTAAAGTTGGTATTATACCTTATATTGCTATCATATACTGTTGTGTACCAACATGAACACAACATTTCCCCAAAACCATGTTTAATCGGAGATACAAGGTTTATGATCTGGGAGCAGTGAGATACGAGATTACGCTGTCATTGATAAGAATGGTACGGACACAGACGTCACTGCCCAGCAGTGTTCATCAAAGTCTGCGGTCGCGTTGAGCCTTTTGATAAGAGATGAGGCTTTAAGAGCTAATGAAAGCTAATGATTGTGGTTACATACATCTTCCTAAACTCTATTTTGAACGTTAGAGCTATGAGTGATGCAATACCAAAATAAAACGTTAAACAGGCTGTCTAATATAGGCGGAAATTAATCTGCATGCAAATAAAGTCGGCGGTCGCGTTGAGCCTCTTGACAAGAGAAAAGGCTTCAATTGTTAACCAAAGCTAACGACTGTGGTTACATACATCTTCCTAAACTCTATTTTAAAGGTTTAAGAACTATAAGTGATGTAATACAAAAAACGATGAGCTGACTAGGCTGTCAATAGGCGGAAATTAGCCGAATCTGCTCGCAAATTTACCTTCGTGGCTCACGGGCTTCCTTCTGCACCGAAGCATTACAGCTATCGATTTTTAACAAAACAGGCCTACTCAAATGTATCTAACCTAACTATTTTCACTCGTTATTGTCTAAAAAACTTTCAATCAGGAGACGTAATGCCGAGAGGCTCCCGCGGAGTGAAGAAGAGGTGGAGTTATGAGACAGACAGTTGAAGTGTCCAATGGAGTTAAGAGATTTGCTCTGAAGCTATTTTCATCACTTTAGATTGGTTAATAATTTGTAAAAATAACAGACCCACATGGGGACTGACCAATAGCATCGATTTGTGAAAAAATATGAAATTGACCAAATTTGGACATAGGAGGTTTCTGCCCGAAAGCAACGATATGTAGATATTGCTGGTACAACATGTTTATTTACTAAAGGAACCATTTGTCAAACAACTGATTTAATAATGTTAAATTGTAAAATAGTAATTTCATTACCTGTGATAATAGTTCTGCAGTCTATTAAATTCTTCTGTTAATTAAATCCAGCACAGTCATATATGTTATGCTTTATATCCTATAAAACTATCTGTTATGTTTTTAAGCATGTTAAGTCGAACACACGTTCTTACATTAAGTGATAATGACAAACCCCTTAAGTTTTCATTTTAAACAGCAGAAGTTTGCATCTCTATAATGTAACCTTTTATTATCTATCTGTCTTCAATTTGGCTGAAATTCTGCTTGGCCTCTGTAATTTGATTGGCTGGAATTCCGTAAACCCCATTTGATTGGTCGACCATCCTTCTAATATACTGTAAAGAATATTCTGTGAAAATGCAACATTTATATCTTTATTGACTAAGTAAGCAAGATTAAAATCACAGTAAAGGTAATGGTCAGTGTGAAACTTTGAATCTCTTTATCTCAGATTATGAGACTAGCCTGAATTATAACAGACAGGGTCACATATTCTATGATTATTTAACAGGACGCAACACTATTATGAAATATTATTTATTTACAAATGCAGTTTTTATTCTACCAAAAACATGTTCTGTACAAACAGATATGCAGTTGTAAAGTAGACTATATGTAAACATCAGTTATGTTTGTTCAAGCAGTACTAAGCTTCAATTTTAATTATTATTTTTGTCTTCACGTTCACAAGTGTATGTAAACTTATACAGTAAATAGTTCTGGGGAGGACAATCAAATGCAGTCAAGAACATTTAAATATCAACATTTCACTATAATGTTTTAACATTAAATGTATCTTTATAAGCAAATAAGCCTAGTCTCCTTCAGGACATCTTATTGGGCTAGCGCCTAGCGTTTTGACAGATCGCTAATGTCCAACAATTTCCTTTAAAGCAGAAGTAAAATCTGGGTATCTGAACTCAAAGCCTGACTCGAGCGTTCTTTTGGGTACCACTTTCTGCCCTTGTGTGAGGATAACGGCCCTCTCAGAACCAAGGAAGGCATCTAAGAGAAAGCCAGGCACAGGGAAGATTGTAGGCCTTTTTAGAGCCTTACCCAACTCTTTAGTGAACTCAAAATTTGTATTCAAAGCAGGCGCAACCCCATTAAATACATCCGGTTTTGTGGATGGTGGTTCTTTATGTGGCTCCAGTGCATGAGCAATGATTCCAGCCAAGTCTGAGACATGAATCCACGGGAAGGGTTGACGTCCCGAGCCAAGAGTCCCTCCGAGACCAAGCCAGAATGGGATCATCATCTGTTTCATGGCGCCACAATCACGTCCTAACACAGCACCTGGACATGAATGGGACATAGTAAACTATTACAGAAAACAGCATTACATCATCTGCCAAAATGCATTTATATTGCACATATATTGTGTTCCTGTGGCGTAATTGTTAAAGCATTGTGTTAGCAGCGCAAATGTCATGTGTTCAAGGGAACACAAATACAAAAAAAATCTGTATCTTGAATGCACTGTCCATTCACTTTCAAAGAAAGCCTCAGCACACACATTCTGAAGGTTACATGTTTTCCACACCTGGCCGGATCACCACTTGTCTCGTTTTCTTAGCACTGTGGTCAGGAAGCTGCCCTGCTCGCTCCCACTCCTGTACCAGACGAGACAGGAAGTCAAACGGTGTCCAGTCACTCTCCTCAGTGTATTCGGTTTCAAGACTAGGATTATAACAGGCTAAGGACAAAAAAGCTACATTAACACTTTTGTTATTAAACAGATCAGTATTTATTCATAAAAGTGGACCATTGTAAAAGGGAAAAATGTAGTCTGCATGTATGTTTATATAAAAACATTTTTGTATTTTGTTAAATAACACTGTTTATTTACCTACGCCTGTGACAAGCACCCATGAATGTGGCGGAGCAGGCGAGGCGGCAATAGCTTGAGTCAACAGTCTGGTCGTATCTACACGGCTGGAGAACAGATCCCTCTTATAACTTTCATTCCACCTGGTATGCAAAAGAAAATATTAATAAAGACAAAAAAGATTGGGGATAACTGTTCATTCTTTTCATTCTAATCTAGACAAAGTAAAGAACCTTACCATCGCAAGGGGTTCATAATATTCTCCCCTGCTAGATTGACAGCACCCTCACACGGCGGTAGACCTCCTGACTCCACATCAGCCTGTACAGTTAACATAGGCGAAAGTTGCTTGAAGAGAGTTTTATTTGTCGATTTTCATCATTCATTCAACCTCAAGTTGTTTAAAACCAGCATAGTGGAACACAAAAGAAGATACTTTGAGAAATGTCCATACAATGGGGGTCAATGTTGTTTGGTTATCAATGTTCTTCTAAATATCTTCCTTTGTGTTCTGCAGAAGAATAAAGTCATGCAGGTTTAGAATGACATGAGGGTGAAAAAAATATGCGTGGCCTTTAAATAAGGGATAATGGACAGGCAGCCGGTTGTTATCACAGAAATACGGGACATAAAATGTGAATTTGAAATATTTTATTAGCGCATTTTTACCGAATGCAGACCTTCCACGAGGAAAGAAAATATTGTTATTGGTTTTTGAAAATAACAACCCTTGGAATGTCGCGACTGGCCAATCAGAATCAAGCATTCAAATGAGCCGTGTAATAAACAAGAACATTACAATTTCTTAAATTACATCATAGCAGTAACAAAAGTCGGCACACCAGAGCTCCAAAAATATAAAAAATACTTTATTCTTTAAAAAACTTTCGCATGGTGCGTGATGTTTGGAGCACACAAGCTCTTCATCAGACTTGGATTTGCTCTCTTGGTCGAGCACCCATTTGAGATTGATGTGCGTGTTTTTGTCCTCACTTAAATGACATCATACCCATGTTATTCTTCCTGGCCCAGGCTGCCTGGATATGATTGTTATTTCATGACCTTTGGTTTTCAACAAACGTGTCAGCTCACGACCAACAAACCCTGAACCTCCACCTGATGAGAGAGCCGTGAGAACATAGTTTTATTGACTTTGTGAATAAAGATGCAGTGAAACAAGCTTTAAAGCAAACAATATCTGTTATCTGCACTGATTTGGCTCGCACGCCCCCTTGCGTTATGACTGCGCCACTACAGCAGTTACAAAACAACCAGAATTGAAAAGTACTTCTGATTTAACGACTAAAATGTTGAACAAACCTAAACATTGCAAAAACAGGAATATTGCACGCAAATGTCAATGATGGTGATTATAATATGATATTGTAGTAGAACTGTGTTTTCAACTCTGCACACTAGTAAACAAATACTATCTATTAGCATGCAGTAATAACGCAGAAAGCATATAAGCAATGTACCTATTATGATTCTCATTATGACTGTGCTGTAGGGTCCGTTGTCTTGTCGACTAGCAGATATCCAGTAACGTTACATTCACATAATTCTGACTAGGGAGGTTAAACGGGAAAGAGTTACGTACCATGTGATCTTCTTCTTTTTTGTCTTTATGCGAGCAGCACCAACTTTAAAGGAGCATTATCGCCACCTACTGTGTTGGAGTGTGGAGTAAAACTTATCCCCTTTTATATATGTATATATATTCACCTAGTACACATATAATAAAAGATAAAAAAATATATTATCTTATTCAAACCAGTTACTTTGAGGTAAAGAAATAAATTCTCTAACTCACCCTCGAAAATATTTTACAGCTTAAATTCTTTCATTCCCATTTTCCTAAGATCATTCTTCATTGCTTCTCGCTCATTAATGAATGTATTGCACCATGTGATCGAAACAAAACGGAGATCGGAGCCCAGCCGCAAATGGGCGGGTCAGCAGCAAGTGGGTGGGACTTAAGCCGCAAGTGGGCTGTACAAACCTCCAGAGGGTTTTGATTGGTTTATTTAATGTCGTTTGTTATAGTATTGGTTTGTGACTACACAGTTGGTGTAGTATATTGGGATACTAACAAAAAAAGACTCAGAGAAGGCCTTAATTCTCGATGGTCACTTTATTGAGGACCCATCACAGCTTCAGACATGCACACAAAAGCATACACTGGCAAGCAACACACTGCGCTTCTTCACAGCCTTTTACAATGCGTTACTGCCCCCTGCTGGACAAATCTCAATATCCACATAAAACAGTAGGTGGCGGAATACTTTATGTTTTTGTATATTGTATAAAAAATACAAGACTAAACCCTCCCCAAACCTAACTCACATGAAAGAGCAGCACAATCTGATAGTAGCACAAAATGTAAGAACAGCAGTGATTGATGCATTTACTTATTGTTAACATAAATAGAAACTTCATGGATCGCAGTGGCTTTGAGAAATTGTGGTTTCTGAAATTAAAATACAAGAATAGCCATAATAATTATCTTTTAATCAATGTAAAAACATTTGCGTTGCTGAGTGTTTATTTGTTGAAGCTTTTATTATGCCATGCTGGCCATAACTTCAGACTGCATTGAACTTCCGGTGTACAAAAACGTGCTATACTCATAAAAAAAACTTTTCGTTTCATTTGATTGTATATCCATTTGATTCATTTTGACAAACTGTTACAACACAAAACTTAAAACTACGATGAAAACGTAATTTTTATAGTATTTTCATTCAGTCTCTACCTCCTGCCATCCTCAATCACCGCGTGAAAATCCAGCCTACTTGCGGCCTAAGCTCCTCCCTCTTGCTGTTTGTGGCGTTAACTCCTCCCACCTGCAGTTCTCCGGGCTGCAGAGATCACTACTTGGAGTTGTTCCAAGTCACCCCCCTTCAGCTAAAAAAAATAACGCGCTCTCTCTGCATTTTTTACTTAACTGTTGAATTGATAAAGTGTTTACATGCCATTTGTTTTGGTGTAAGACATGTAAAATATTTAAAAGCTTGTATTCTCTTGACACTCGTTTAGTACGAATTATAAGAATGATAGACTATTTTTTTAAAATATTAAAGAATGGTAGAAAAGTAACTTTTATTATGTATATTTTCATTATTTTCATTTATAAAAATGGAACCACAAGCTATAAATATCTAATTGGTCTGCTTACTGACCAATCATACATCTGAGGGAAAAAAAGCCTTCATTTACATACGTTACACAGGAATTGACTAAATTTGATTAAGGTTCGCTCTGATGTTTTATTAGGAAAAAATATATTTACGTACAGGCAAAAGAAGGGACGGAACCACAACCGGAAACACGTGGTTTATCAGGAGATAAATACCGCCTCGTGCTGCAGCGTCTTCCTTTTCTTCTCGGGATAGCTAGAGTAGCGGTACTTAGAGTAGTTAGTAGTTGCAACTGTTTCTCCCGATTCTGCGGGGTTTTTTTTCTTATATTTATACAAGTATTCTGTCTTAAACGGTAATTTAGGTAATCATTTTTACAGCAGTCAGATACATGCAAAGACCGATGCGGTGGACGTAAGTACATGTAAGGTTTGTTTTATTCTTACATGTTAAGAGTTAAGTCAAACGTGTTTCATTAAGGGCACGTGAGTTTTGGCTGTAAAAATGGCAGGTGCATCAGTTTTATTAACTACATGCAGATACTGTGGGTTTAGTTATAGTTTGTGATACAGCGTTTATTCCTCGTGGCTGCATCGTTTCGCCCACGTGGCCACTTCTCAACCCAGAGATGATGACTTTGCATTCCGTGTTTCAGCTGAAACTAATGATTACAGTTAGACTGCACTGATCTGGTTGAGAGATAAGATGCTGTTTTACTCTTGATTCACAGTAATGTGATGTTTATAGGCATCTAGAGTATAGTCTACTTTGGGGACAAGATCACCTAAAATGGTTGTCTGCATGCTCTTGTACTTCAGTGATATCTTAACATTTAAATCTTTTTACAGGAATCTACACCATGAAGCAAGACACGTGTTGAATGAGGTATGTTACAAGCAGGTGTGTGTTCAGTCTGACATACAAATTAAGCCCAAGACCAATGCTTAATACCCAAGTTGGCATCAAAATGTCACATTTGTTTGTAATGCCAAACATTTAGTCATCACTAACCAAGCAAATGTCATAATGGTGACCGACATATTTAGATGAGAAGTTAGGAAGGGTTACTAGCCAGCTAGTGCTCAACTCAACCCAGACATGATGATATTGAAGTCCGTGTTTCTGAAACGAATGATTACAGCCGTACTTCGCTGATCAGGTTGAGTTGCAGGGTGAAGCCATGAGAGATGCTGTCGTTTTACTCTGATTTACATTAATATGTGCTATTTGTACGTTTCTAGATTATAGTTTAGTTTGGGGGCAACGTCACCTGACATGATTATTCATGCTCAGAAATTTGACCTTAAAAGTAATGACATTTGAATCTTATTGTTTTTCAACAGGAATCTACACCATGAAGTAAAAGTTTGTTAATTTAAGGTATGTTACATGCTGATGTGTGTTTGGTTCGAGACTCTTCAAAATCACACGACTGTTAGACCAATGTTTAAATTTGGCATCAAAATATGTACCACATATATTTGTAATGGCAAATATAGTCATCGCTAACCAAGCAAATGTCATAAAGGTGACCGACATATTTCGATGAGAAGTTAGGAAGGGTTACTAGCAAGCTAGTGCTCAACTCAACCCTGATGTGATGATATTGAAGTCCGTGTTTCTGAAACGAATGATTACAGCCGTACTTCGCTGATCAGGTTGAGTTGCAGGGTGAAGCCATGAGAGATGCTGTCGTTTTACTCTGATTTACATTAATATGTGCTATTTGTACGTTTCTAGATTATAGTCTAGTTTGGGGGCAACGTCACCTGACATGATTATTCATGCTTAGAAATTTGACCTTAAAAGTAAAGTGACATTTGAATCTTATTGTTTTTCAACAGGAATCTACACCATGAAGTAAAAGTTAATTTAAGGTATGTTGCATACTGATGTGTGTTTGGGTTGAGACTTAAAAATCTCTGTTAGACCAATGCTTGATACATAAGTCGCCATCAACACATGTACCACATATATTTGTAATGGCAAATATAGTCATCGCTAACCAAGCAAAGGTGACGACATATTTAGATGAAAAGTTAGGAAGGGTTACTAGCAAGCTAGTGCTCAACTCAACCCAGACATGATGATATTGAAGTCCGTGTTTCTGAAACGAATGATTACAGCCGTACTTCGCTGACTGGGTCGAGCTGTTGTAAAGTGATTTAGTTTTGCTTGGAGTTGCATTTAATTTTTTTTCCTTTCTGCAGGTGTCTGAAACGTCTACCCCCAAAACTCTTCTTTTAGACTATGCTTGTTCTGGATGTTCTGTTTTGAAGTTGATTGAGATTTGATGGGTTTTTTTTACGTATTTAACAGTTTTTGTCCCTGTTTAGAAACAAATGTTTTATTAGATGAATGGCTTTTGTATTTAGGAGTCTGTAATTTGTTGTGTTGTACTGAAGTTCTACAATAAATTCTCATTTACTGCAAGTTGACTTTTCATATGGCATTGGATGTATATTCTGATTAAACTAGTTTTTAAACTGGTTCTCTCAAATGCTTGCACTGTCTCCCGAAGTGGCAGATTTGTTCCTACACATGGCAGCAAATTTAGTCTTGTTTTGATGTCCATAAAGTGGACGGCTGTCATAATCTTTCTGTGCATGCATGGGTTTTGATGGCATAATTTCACATCACTACAGTGGGAAGTAGTGCACGTGCATCCTAGATTCTCAACTTTATATAGAGCTTTTTACAATTTTCATTGTTACAAAGCAGCTGTACATGAGATATATCGACTAAGTAAAACAATTAAAGTTGTACCTGTAAAAACAAGAAAAAGGTGAAAACGGAAGACAGACATACCCACATACAAAACACTCCACACACAGTATGCACACGTACTAACACATATACACAGGCGCACGTACATGGACAAGTATGCCCGGACAGTGAGATGACACAAGATAAAGGAGAGAGAAGCACAGGTCAAATATAACAATATTGCATATAGGAATTTGGTCAAATTAAAACTTAAATTCTAAAGCAGCCCCCGGCCAGGCGAATAGTGCAAAAAAAACAGTATGCAAACTGTGGCGAGGAACCCAAAACTAATCAAGAAAAAAAACCTCCGGCGGAAAAAACCCATTCTCACATATTTAGATTTGTGCTCAAATGGGAAAATGTAAAATTGAGTGTTAAGAGCTTGTCTTTTCAAGTCCTGAGAGTGATAAAAACAAACGAGTGCAACAGATATGCTGTCCAAGTTAGGTACAAAATGCCAAATTTAATTCAAAGTCATAATTACATTAAATAAATCTCATTTAAAATTACAATACGTCTTCTACTATAACGTAATATACAATTAGGGCAAATATGCGCTAGCAATTCATGAGTTCAACATTTTAGTCAGATGTGGGTCTTTAAGCAACTTGTAGTATCCAAAACGACATGTTTTCATCTCCAATCTAATTTAACGTTGAAGGTTGTGTCTGCGTTCCAGCCCTAACAGATTGTGAGCTTTGGAGCCTGACAAAGTCTCTAGCGTCCGCGCGTTGTAGTTGAGCACAGTGCCTTCAAAAAGTCTAGCCATGAACGCCAGGCCATCTGCTTTGATGTAGGAGCGTCCAGCGAAGGTGTAGAGGACAGGGTTGGCACAGCTGCTGATAAAAGCCAGAGCAGACGTAGCGGCGCGGCTGGACTGTCCGATGTTCCCCAGTCTGTGGAAAGAAAGAAAATGTGTGCCAACTTGTGATTTTGCAGAAGCTGTCTGTGGCCTCCTCGAGCTTTACAAACTTTCCACGTACCTCTGTTTTAAAGGCGACGTATCTGGGGTAAGCGCTGCCACCACCTTACCAAAAGGTAAACAATAGTTATTCATCAATTAAAAAAAAAGTTTTAATATAAATTTGGAGATCAGCACATATAGATTTAGATCAAGTAGGACTTACTTGCAATAGATTATTAGCATGGTAAGGCAGCCAGAAGATGCAGAATGTTATAATAATGGCATGAATGAGGTTCTCGCTTCGGATCATTTTCCTGAACCTGGTCTGTCTGAGGCGGCGGAGAATGCACACGTAACTCCCCACTATGATCGCATATGGAACCAAGAAGCCTACCGCTGTCTCGAGGGTGTACTGGAAAACCGCCTGTTTATGAATGACAACATTTATTTAATAAGAGAACGTTTTGTACATCTGTACACCACAAACGAAATACTCACGTGTTCTGATCGGGTGTGATTGACTGCACACAGGATGAGACGCTTCCCATTGACATTTCTCTCTTCTTCGGCTCTGAATATCACAGCCGGGAGCGCCAGAAGAAAAACGACGATCCACATGCCCGCAAGCAAACATGATACTCTCCGTTTACGAGTGCAAGCTGCCAAGTGTGCGGGCCACACCACAGCTACCAGTCTGTGCAGACTCATCAGCGTAATGATCATGATGGAAGCGTACATGTTCGTGTTACACAGGTAGAAGAGCACTTTGCACATGACACCCCCAAATATCCAGTTCTGCTTGGCAAGGTATATGATAAAGAAAATAGTCAGACACATCAAAAAACCATCTGCGCATGCCAGGTTAAGGATGAGCAGGGTGGTGACGGAGCGCTTGCGCGCGCGGGCCAGGACGCTCCAAATAATGAAGAGGTTGCCGGGAACTCCCAGGAGGAAGACGATGCTGAGGATGAGGGCACCGAAGGTAAAAGCGATGTTGTTGTGATTCGTTGTCGTCGTGTTGTCCATGGAGGCGCTGGCATTGTCTGATCCCATCTGGAAGGCTTCAGAAGGTCTGGTGAAAACAGAGTGTCGTTTGCTGAATAATGTCGTTTTAAACACTTTATGTGGTTTATAGCTACTTCGGCCCTTTGGCTTTGGTTCAACGTGGTTTTTCTAGTAGTGACGCTGGGTCAATGGCAATGTTTTCATTCACTGTTCGCTTATTGCACAATAACAAATTCCATTTGTCAAAGCGTCATGTACTGTGAGATTTCCTCATGTTGAGTCATCTGTTGGCTTTTTCTTAAATAATTCAAGTTGAATCATTGACCCTCAAGATGACTAAACTTCAATCCTTTTAAGAGAGAAAGTTTCAGATGAAAACCAAGCGTCTTCCGGCTTCAAGGATGGTCAAAGATTCTCAAGCACACGCATACTTGGATTTAGCCATTAATCTGTCATCAGTCGAAAAGTACATGTGCTACAATTTGCCGTGTGATTATCAGGAACGCCACTCGGATGCTGTAATAAGCCCATCCTCAGCCTGCTCTTCAAATATTCTACTAGCTCCCGCCTTGCTTTTATCTTGGAGATCTCTTTTCTTTGTCAATATGAGCAAAACATATTTATATATCTACAGGTAAGCAAATGATTTAGTGGTAGCAATGAGATTAAAGCCTAAATAAAACAAACAAGAAGAAAAAATATCGAAGCACTTCGTGTAATGATTTGATTCAGTCCAGTTTTTAACGCCGTCATTATCGCTGTTTACGCACATAGCTGACCTCAGAGCAGTGGAGACATATGAAAATGAGAAAGTTGCATCAACAAAAAGTGACCACAAAATAAAACTGGAGAAAGATGACAAAAAACGGAAATGGAAAATGATCAGATTTTGAAAACGAAAAGTAATAACTTACCAAAATACTTGATTCGATCAGAAGGGCTGATTAGAAAAACATGCGCCCGAAGTCACCAGATGGACCCGGTCGCGTGGCTGTTTTTCAGTCTGTTTGTTTTCTGTCTTACAGACAAACCTTTACGTTGCTACCTTAAAATATATCTGTCAACATTGTTTTCTCAGCACACTTACAATTTGTAGTAAATAGCCACTGTTTCTTTCTGTCACTAATCAGCTCGCTCTCATCTTCTGCTATGTCAAGTTTAAATCTGCACCGCCCCCAACATTCCTCTTGCCTTTATTTCAACACACCAATTTTTCCTTGTTTTTTTCTGCAGGCTACAGCATGCTGGAAGATGTTGGATGTTGGAGGGAATCGTCACGCCTCTGCACACGCCCATATTTTCCCTATACCTGCTCTTACTTGTTTCATCATTTTTGGTTGATAAGTGCACTCTACAACCGTTTTCCTGAAACATTAACCTGTTTTCTGGGAAATAGGTCTGGAAATGATGCCCTTATGCAACCATTACTCATGTTTTTAAACTTCCATGCTCGGTCATACCTTTGTCTATATGCAAGGAACAACCCAAAATGTAAACCATTGACTAAAAATCATTCCTTATAGTTTAGACCGTTGCCATTGCCAATTTATGCCAAATATGTTGTCAATGACAAAAAGACAAGTTTAAAGTATGTTGCTCGAAAAGGTGATTTTTCGCACGTAAGATAATTAGAAATACATTTTTGAAGTAGATTTCTTGTTAATTTACGTAAATAAAACGAATTTATAGGTTAACAGAAATGTCGTTTCCGAGGCAAAGCAAGTTCTGGTGAAAGATTACGAAGCTTGGAAATAACTTACACCATTTAATTGAGCATAATGTGACTCGTAACGTGTATGACGTTATTAAACAGGGTGATTTGTATTTTTATTTGGACTTTAATGAAGGTTTACTTATATCTCACAGCTACAAGTTTGTGTGTATGATGTTATTTGTTTCACAGATGATTCATACATGCTTCACAATGGCATGCAGAGAATACTTATTATTCCCATGGTGACATATCCATCTGTGGAGATTAGTAACACAAAATGCCTAGAAGTGCCCTAAATGGTAAACCATTATTGTTTATGAGAAACTTCACAGGGAGAGAGAGAATCCACTTCCTTACTACTGACCTCTGGGGTCATCATTCATTGCCCTATTTCCCATGAGTAACAAAAGCTTCCCCAAACTCTCATGACTGAGTTCACTGCGCCAGTTATCCGTTGTGTTGTTTATAGTAACAAGTCGAATTTGCATAAATGTCATTCTGACGTAAGAGAAAGCTGTGTGGGAACCAAACATATCAGCTATCTTTGTTGGCCACACGATGGCAGCATTCCCCCGTTAAATATAAAAATATTTGATCACACTAACTCTTCATTTCAAACCTGAATGACTTTCTTTCTTCTGCAGAACACAAAAGAAGATATTTTGATGAATGTTGATAACCCGTACGTTCCATTGCGTGAACAAACCACTGGGACTTTTTTCCAAATATCTTCTTTTGTGTTCCACAGAAAAAAAAGCCACGAGGGTACATGAGGGTAAATAAATGATGACATAATTTTTAATTTTGGGCAAACTATAACTTTGATATGACTCACTGGCCACGTTGTTAGCGAATTGTACAAATGAAACCACCCTAACTGATTAAATCTACACTGCTGTAAAACTTTGCTGTAATTTCGCGGCATGTTTGCCAGTAATTTACTGTAGATTTAAGTTACGATTTTGTTTTAAGCATAAACTTACCTAGTTTATACATTTGTCTTTTATAAAACAAGACTAAATATGTCAGGTCAGTTTTCTTGTTATATAAATGTATCGTAATTTAAGAAGTTTTAAATATTTTTACTAGAAAACGAGACAAAAATGCTTAGGAAGAATGTCTTTTTTTTGCATTTTTTGTCTCTTCTTGCTCATTTTGAATCTCAAAAGTCACATTGTTTTCATTTTGATTAAAGTAATTGAAAACAGTACTAATAGGAAAGTAGTATTAAGTAGTAATTAAATCTACAGTAAGTTACTGGCAAACCTGCTGCAAAAACTACAGCAAAGTTTTACAGTGTAACTATATAAAACAATATGGATAAGAACACACACACACACAAAAAGAAAAAGTCAAAAGACTTATTTTATTCTTTAATGATGTTTAGGAAATGTAATGCTCATGCATAACAGATGCTTCTTAACGCAACTACTTCTTCATCACGCGACATAAATCAACAGACTCGCTTGAGTTATTGAGACACTTTTTAAAAGAAAGATATAAGGTATTATTGTGAGAATTTACTGAAAGGTGGGGAAAGAGTAGAGAGAGAGAATAATGTTTATTTAAGTTTTTCCTCTCTCGTCTCAGACAGAGTGCAGACTACAGAGGATAATGAGAAACAGATCTTACAGGGGGAGCAAGAAAGTTGGGAGAAGAAGGGCGGGGCTAAACAGAGGGAGGTATTATGGGAAGAGAGAATGACAGAAGAGGACAGTGTCATTGATGCGTCATGAACGGATCAGCCTTCGTCAGTATTTTGTCTGAGAAAGTGTTAAAATAGCCACTATCTCGTGCACGCGAATACAAAGGAATACAAAGGTATGAAATATTTTCAAGGGTTTGTCTGGTCCTCGTCCAAGGAATTCACTATCGGATGAAGGAAAATGTGTTTTCCTTCAAAAAAAAAAAAAAGAAAAAAAGAAGAAAGAACTTCTTAAACGCATCGTGCTGTTATATTTCACCAAGAGATGTGGTTAAAGCCGCTGGCCAATCAGCGCGCAAGAAGAGCGCTGCTAAAGAGGGCATGTAGAGCTAGGAAAGAGGGGATACCTTGATTGACAGCTCAAATGTCCAATAGGTAGAGTGTAACGGGTCTGACGAACCCACCCAAAGGCAATTAAGGGTAAAGAACGAAAAAAAACTTGATATTACTTTTTGTTGTATGTCGGTGGATGAGATATGGTATGAATGCCCATTTTCACCTCTATTTATTATTGCACGTGAATGGATTGGGGGAGTTTGCAGAGTTGAACGTGATCGCCCGGAGTTGATGAAGTTTTAATAACCGACTGTCAAGGAAATCGTCTTCTGGGAAGAAAAGCGTTACATAAAGAGATGCAGCGATATGACGTTTTAATAACGCTCTGAGGATTGACGATCACTCTCGCGTCTTTGTTTCATTTTACGCACGGGAACTCGACGTGCCCGGTGGAATTCCGGAAAAGCTTTATGTTTTCCCACGACTTATAGAGTTTGCGATTATCTGTTCACCTCAGAGAAGTGTAAGGGAGACGGTGGTTTACAAGTTGCCGGTGTCTGTCATACTTTTGTCGGAGTGGAGAGATGGGGGCCGCGCCGGGCTCGGGATGGGAGGAGGGAGAGTTCGAGTTTAAACTTGTGTTCGAGGAGGACCCGCCGCGACAGAGCCACTGCGGCCCGGAGGAGAGCGCTGATCCAGCCGGTACCAGCGGTTAGTAGAGAGATGGAGGATATGATGAACGCACACATAGCTGAATTGTGATGTTAAGTAGTTGCGGATCTTAACTACTAGCGGAAATGTTGTGTGTTTAAACTTATTAATGTCACTTAACCAGCTCTTTTCTAATGCATCACACCAAAATCCTAACGGTTGATGTAAACAAATTTTAAGAGACCTTCCACATTCTTTTAGACAATTCTGTAGGTATACTCGTACGTTAGAGTGTGACTCATGTGAGTTAACTGAAGTGTGCGTGTGTTTATGGGTAAGTGTGGAGCGCAGCGCAATGTGTTTTTAATCAGCTGTGCGTGTGAGTGGAGTTAACGGCTGCCATCTGGACCCGAACCCTCAATCTCTGTTTACTGAGCATGCACATACATACCTCTCTCTGCCTCAAATATTCCCTCCTTTTTCATTTTCTTCTTTTACCCTCCTGGCACGGGCTGTACCACACACCAGCGCG
This sequence comes from Triplophysa rosa, assembly GCF_024868665.1. Lineage (NCBI taxonomy): Eukaryota > Metazoa > Chordata > Actinopteri > Cypriniformes > Nemacheilidae > Triplophysa > Triplophysa rosa. Next base: position 731,304 of record NC_079894.1, on the reverse strand, counting down.
TGCGCCTCCGCGTCCTGTTTCCGTTCACACCGCATCCCCGACCGTCCCATTACGTGCTTGATTTCAGATGTAAATCTCGCAATATGTAAAATGTAATTATTAACACGTGTGCAGATTAACAATATAGACTATCATAAACCATCGAAGCGTGTAGGATCCTTAATTCTGAGCTGGGCGTGAAAAAAAATGTACCACAGTTTATCACCAGCGTTGAACGGGGACTACTTGTGACGTCATTGTCACGTCTACACAATCCTTGTAGTAACGTTGAAGGAACCGTGTTTGTAGTATTTGGCTTGGATCTGGCCATTTGTACTAGCCTGGTAAATACCAAATTAAATAAATAAACAAATCGTGGTTCGTTTATGTAAGGAGAAATAAGAAATGAAACTGCATCCACACACTTCATAAACTTTTTTTATCTACATTTAAGTTACACAAATTTACTGTGGTGTTTTTCACAGGTTACCATAGGAAATTGTTTGTAAGGGGCGCGACAGATTTTCGTTCTGATGTTTGAAATCAGATGCAGGAAAACCGTTGTAAATATCGTTCAGTGTTCATCTGTGGAAATAATAAATGACATCTCCACGAAGGCAGTTGTAGGCCTCGTGTCTTTTTGTCCTCATTTGTTCTGCGCAATAATCTATAGTTTTTCTCCTTCGCAGATACCAACTCGACTAACACACTGGCTGGTCAACCAGTGGGCATCCCCCTGCCCTCTCCATCAGGCGGGCACCGGGCTGGGATGCATTCTCCGCCCCCCAGACGGGCATTAGTCAGAGAGATCATTGGCACTTATGAGAGTCTGCCAGCTAGATCAATACAGGTGAGAAGCGCCTTTGCCTGTACTACAGATGTCTTATAGATCCACATCTACATGGATGGTGTTTCACGTTGTGATTAATTATGGCGAAATAAATCCAGATGTCTGGTTTTCATTTCAGGAGTTGGTTTATGTTGCCCAGTAACATTTAATGTGAACAGAATGTGTTGCCATGAGCTGTTGCTGTGCATATTTGATTTGGCCAAATAAATAAATGACCCTTAAAAAAATAATTGAGGTCAGATATTTTATTTTTAAGAATAAGACTTTAATGTTACAGCGTTAAAGTTACGTATCACTTAGATGTTAATGGTGATGGGAAACTGAATTGATTCTACTTAGTCTACTTTTGTTGTTGTTTTCGTACAGTATGTACAGTATTTATTTTAGAATATTTGATCAAAGATTCACAAACGCACATTATTAGTTTTGAGGTCAAAATCAGTCACAATCCTTCTGTTTTTTATTCAATAATCTGTTTAAGTCAGAAAAACATCACAATATGGATATAAAGTAGGTTTCTTGGCGTTTTTATTTACCACGCGTCACAAATATATGTAGAATAAAAATTCTCCCTTCTTGTTCTCTCCCCTCAGGTGTCGGAGTCCAGAGTCCTGGAGTGCCCCAGCATCCAGATCACCACCATCTCCCCTGAAGATGACTCTGGCCCGGCGGGGGGGAGTTACTGGGACAGCGGCTGCGGCTGGGACAGGGAACGTCTGTACCTGCCCCTGCTAGACTCTTACCGTGACGTCATGACAGGAGCAGGTTCCTTGAGCCCCAGTCCCAGCCCCGCTTCCAGCTCCTCATCTCGTGGATGGCTGAGTCCAGCTTCCAGCTGTGATTCTCTTCTGGTGGAGGAGGAGGAGCTTAACGAAGCCACCGCCCACTTCTGCCTGTCGCCCTCCTCGCGGCCCACCTCTCCTGGCGGCAAAAAGCGCAGGAACTCCCCGCTGGCCTCCCCCAGCACCTCCCGCAGGAGCAGCTACTCGGAGGATCACCCCTCTCTGACGGACACAGGAGAAACCTCGGCTCAGTCTCACGCACCTGCGAGCTGTGAGCTCAACATCCCACAGAAGACCAGGAAGACGTCTCTGGAACAGGTGATGCTCCTGAAATGCGCTTGTTGAACGCAATGATGGTCCGTCTCATGATGAGTGTGTGTGTGAAATGTGTTGTGCTTTGTCAAAGTATAAAGTATAAAAAAGGTGAGACAAACACATTTCTTGTGTACCTTTTCGTAGTTTTAAGATCATTTTTCCACAACAAACAACTATTTTGTGAAACAGAAAGGCTGTTTAGGAATTAAAGCTGAATAAAAAGTGGTAGAAGAGCACCGATACTAAATTTCTCCACCGATAGTCGATTATTCAGAGTGATATCTGCCGATACTGATACCGATTCTGAAGATGAAATGAATATTTATTAACTTTCTGAATGTTATTAATTCATACACTGAGTGTTAATATTAATCGTCAAACTGATGATGTTTCTTAACATTTTCTAAATACAGAGCACAAATTCATTGCATTTTCCTCTCCTCTATTGATTGACAGGATATATCGGCCCTGATTTTCCGCTGTAGGCCCTGATTTTCCGCTATCAGCTGATAGTAGGGCTGCACGATTAGTCGTATTTTAATCGTGATAACGAGTTATGCTTCCCGCAATTATTTGAACACAATCGTTGTGATATTAATGTTTTAAAAGCAAGCACAAAACTCCCGATCAGGTCAGAAAATCATCACGTGTCAAACTGAAAGCTTGCATCTCTTAAACTGCCGCTTAACAAGAAATAAAAAACACTGGATTTGCAACATTTTAATACTTTTTATTTGCAACAGACAAACATGAAGGGTGTAGTAATGATTTATAAAAAAACAAGAAATCAAAAATGGAGTAGCAAGGTTTCATTCTGAAATACAGTGTTGAAGAAGTGTAATGGCAGCAGATTAAACATGCTAAAGTGAAAAAAAAACAAAAGTTATAAACCGTGGTTATTAACCGTGATTAAAATGTGGAGCAAAATAACCGTGATTATCATTTTACCCATACTCGTGCAGCCCGGGTCGGTAGTGTGAAAAATGGATTTTATCAACCGATACCGATTATTGGCCGATATGTTGGTGCATCGCTTAAAATGGTTTATCTATGACATTGTAAATACCTTTTATTTTTTTGAAAAATAGATTATAGAATGTATTGACAATAACCGTGATTTAGAAAGAAACATGATTATTTTACTATAAAACATGATAATATGATAAATAATTTTGAAATTTTGCATTACAAGTCAAAACCTTCCACCTGTCTACACATATTTTGAGTGTAATTCACTGGCCAAAAAAAGAGAAAATAAAAATAAACAAAATGAAAGATAACATGACTGATAGCATTATTCCTTTATTTTTAAATAACATTTCAATAGATTGACTTTTTTGCCATGATTATCGGATATTGTGACGGCTCTATTTCACGCGTTTGACTTTGTTTTGTATTTGTATCATTTTTGTGTTTTTAAAACACACCTGATGTTGTGTTAGATATTACGATTCTTTGCCTGTTAAAGTGAGAGCTCACCCGAAAATGAAAATTCCATCATCATTTACTCACCTTCTTATCATTTCAACGAAGATATTTTGAAGGAAGTTGGTAACCGAACCGCAGCGGCACCCGTTCACATCTCTTGTATGGCCGCAAAACCAACGCGAGAGAATGCCAGTTAACAACACTCGTTCATTTTTTGTGTTTCGCGGGAGAAAGAAAGTCATACAGGTTTGAAATGACAAGAGGGTGAGTAAATGATGACAGAATTTTCCATTTTTGGATGAACTGTCCCTCTAAGATTTAACGTGATGTAAAAAACGAAAGAATCTTTATTCAATCGCGTGACTATCTTTGTGCGTTTTTGTTCATTCACAATCCCTGTGTTCGTGTACTGTAGGTGTCATCCCGAGAACTTGAACCCGACTCGACCCCCATTCAAAACCCTCCCTGCCCCGTCCCAGAGGTTGCTCAGATGAGAAGAGAGCCCCCCTCATTAGGCATGGACTACCTGTCTGTCCCCCCCGCTCTGGGCTGGGGCAGAACCAGGGCCAGCGCTCACAGTCCCATTTTTAGGTTTGCCGTCATCTCTGCCTCTTCTCGTGCTGTGATATATGACCTCTGAACTCAGATTCTCTCTGCGTTTTGCATCTTATCACAGGTGTAATGCACTGCCACCTCTGGATTGGCCTCTGCCATCACAGTTCGATCAGTATGAACTGCGCATAGAGGTGCAGCCACGGCCACACCATCGGGCTCATTATGAAACCGAAGGCAGTCGAGGAGCAGTGAAGGCAACACCTGGAGGTCATCCAGTGGTGAAGGTAACATTTATCATTTGCAGGTGCCATCGGCTCTCTAGGGACTGTAGGCGAAGTTTAGCAGTCGATTAAAACGAATTATTATTATTATGTTGGATGGAAGAGTGTAGTTCTTGTATTATATTTTACAATATGTGAGAATTGATCTTTATATCTTTGTTCTTTCCTCCAGCTCACCGGTTACGCCGAGAGACAGCCGCTCTCTCTACAGGTGTTTGTAGGAACGGCCGACGACAGGTCTATACGGCCTCATCCTTTCTATCAAATACACAGGTAAAACTCGCCTGTCCTGCAGACCGAGTGTGTGACACCGCACATACAAACACAGCTCGATGATATCTGGGTTCTCTCTGTGCAGAGTGACAGGGAAGATGGTGGGCACAGCCAGTCAGGAGAGCATCCAGGCGGGCACCAAACTGCTGGACATCCCCCTCAACCCCGAGAACAACATGACTGCCCTGTGAGAAGCGACTCTCAGTGTACGGCATAGGTATCTCAGTACGTGACCGTATGTGAATCCCTCTCTTTTCCTCGCAGCATCGACTGTGCAGGTATTCTCAAGCTGAGGAACTCGGACATTGAGCTCAGGAAAGGAGAGACGGACGTCGGGAGAAAGAATACCCGAGTGCGTTTGGTGTTTCGCGCACACCTGCCTCTGTCTCCGCCCGTCGTCCCACCAGGACGGGTCTTAGCCCTGCAGGTGGCCTCTTTACCCATCGAATGCTGTGAGTGGGACTGTTCTGCATGTTTAACTGACAATCGCACACTTTCTGCTCAGCTTTATTATGAATTGAATAGAATACACCTTTAAATACAGACGCACACAGATGTTGCCAGTTCATACATCTAAAGAGGTCATATAGAATTTTTTTAAGGGGGTCATATGGCGTGTTTTTCTGTGTCTTTGGTGTGTTGCAAATGCATGTATTAGACGTAAAATTGCAAAAGATGAGTGTCGGAGCAAAAGATGCATTCTATCTAACAGCGAATGCTCACCCAGACCTGCCTGAAATGCCTCGTGTAGCCACACCCCCACAAATCTACATCAGTTCGTGGTATGACTTGACTAAGACTGCCCAAATGTATACGCAAGTAAGGTGGGCGTACCTGTCAGTACAATTGAAGAGGAACCTGATGTTCCAAATATGGTAAGCGTTACATTTCCGTCACACGTTTGCAGTTTTCGACCAATCACTACGCACTGGTTAACTGGCCAATCATAGCACACCTCGCTTTTTTCGCTCTGTAAAAAATCAGCGCGTTTCAGAGAGGCGGGGCAAAGACGAGATACAAACATGCACGGTATGTGGAAAATACGGTGTTTTTGAACCTTAAATCGTGTATACACATTGCATTACATCTAAAACATATGATAATAGTCGTTTTAGCCGTGACATATGACCCCTTTGATTATTTATTTTTCAGAACTGAATAGTGTAAATTACAGGAAATGTTCTCCAAACAAAGTGCTGTTTGTGGCTCCCACTATTAAAAACAAGAGGCTGAAGGTCCTTAACAAGGTCTTTGATTATTTACGTCTAATCTGAACAGTCTGAACAGATTGTTTTATGATGTCACAGTCTAATAAAGGCTCTGCAATGAAACTCGTATAGAACGAGGCTGTGCAAACTGCAACCCCATTATCTGTAATCATCGTTTCACTTTACTTAAAGACTTTTTACTTAAAGAGAATTTACATAAAATGACTTTTCGTAAAGATACTGTAAATGTCTTAAAGGGTAAGCAAAAGAGGAAATGTAAAATTATGACTGTTAGTTTTTGCTATTTGTAAATATTTGTGGTGCAAGAAATGTTACAGGAATAGTGCACCGAAAAATGTACATGACTATGTTATCCCAGATGTAAATGACTTCCTTTCTTTAGCTAAACAAAAAGTTTTCTTAATAAAAAATATGAATACTTGTACTTATTACACGGCTCGTTGGAATGCTTGATTCTGATTGGCCAGTCGCGACATTTACAGGTTCGTTATTCCCAGATGACAACCGCTCAAAACGAATAACACACAGTAACCCGGATGCAGCAAATCATTTTGACAGTTTTTTTTGACTAATTAAATAGTGTCCTTACCGCGTCCCAAACTGCTCCATTAGGTTTGTCGGACAGCATGCAGCGCTGCACAGATCGATCGGCGCGAAGCATCTTTCATGAAATGCTCTCGTGTTATTTTGATATCAAAAAGCGAATGGGTCTCCGCGACGTGCGCAGAAAGTTGAACCCATAAAAAATCACGAACTTAACATTACTCTGTTTTGCTAAAGGAGAGTGCGCTTTTCTTACTGTTTACCTCAAAACAGTCGCATCATAATAATGTAAGCGTGCTCCGGTCCGGATGGTAAAGCGGGGACAATGGCATCGTGAAAAAAAGGCCGATACCGGGCTCACATTTTGAGTATGACTTGAAAACTGTCCTAGGAGAATATATTTATTGGGGCCCGTCGGGCTCGGACTATAATTTTGCTTCAAAAGTTCGATTACTTTAATGAGGGATGGACCTATACATAAATAAAGTCATCAATATTTGGGTTTAACTAAAGAAATGAAAACACACATGCTAGAGATGGCGTTATGAGAGAATTGTAATTTTTTTGGGGGGACTGTTCCTTTAACTGTATTTCTCTACTGTATAAAAAACTAAAGGTTTTGTCTCCATCAACAGCACAGCGCTCCGCACAAGAGCTTCCTGTCGTGGAGTCGGTCAGTCTTACTTCCTGTTCAGCTGAAGGAGGGGAGGAGCTTATACTGGGCGGGACCAACTTCCTGGCCAACTCCAGAGTTTTCTTTACGGAGAGAGGTTCAGGTTAGCATCAGAGTACATGAACGCATATTCACAACAAGTCATGAAACATGAAGTATCCACAGCACCTAAAGTCTGACAGTGTGTCAAAAACAAATGTCAAAGTCATGTCGTGTTTGATCAATCATCCTTGGTGTCCAGATGGCAAAGTCCAATGGGAGGAAGAGGCTCATGTAGACCGGGACAAAAGCGATGAGGTAGATCAACCACATACCAAACTTATGAGCACGTGTAACTTGATAAATTCGATTAATACTGTGTTTATTTCTCGTATGGTGTAGAGTTTGCTGTGTGTGCGAGTGCCGGCCTACAGTGATGTTTCACTGAGTCACCCGGCGTCTGTCTGCTTGTACGTGTCCAATGGGAAGCGCAAGAGGAGCAGCACGCACTGTTTCAAGTATCTGCCCAGTGAGTGTCACGCTGTGCGATTGCATGTGAGATTATCTGCACCAATGGTGCTCATGTAAGACCGGAGATGCAAAACCTCTTTTTTGCATATTTGTCTTGTGAAACCTACGAAAATGACCCCGAGTCATTTTTCTTGCTACGTGCGTTTTCTCTTCCCTCGATACTCTTACTCCCTCGTTCTTCTTTTGTCTTTGTGTTCGTATCTATCAGTCATGTACAGAGAGGAAGATCCGCTCATGTCCCGTCCTTCTCGCTTGCCCCTAGAAGGGGTGACGCTTTGCCCCGTGGGGAGCAGTGGATCAGACAGGCATATGAGACCAGATGTTTCCATCGACGACAGAAACATGTCCTTCCACCTCCCTCCATACCCCAGCGATTACTCCTACTCGCACGCCTACCGGGAGGAGTACTGCCATAAACCGGAGGTCCCCGAGGACAGCGGAGGTCGAGGTGCCCTGACCGAAAGGCATCCCAGCTTCGAGAGCCTGGAGCTGGGCTTCACCGAGCTTCTTCCTCCCATGTACCCAAGAGTCCCTCAACCTCTGTCCCCCTCACCGTCCCACTCTCCCTGGCTGGATTCCCCGTATCTGTCATCCTCGCCGTCTCCCTCACACTCCTGCTCTTTGAGCCCGTATCCCGCCAGCAGCCCGATCTCCGGCTCTCCGCTCCCGCCGCTCTCTCATTCCCCGTATCCTCCGTGCTCTCAGGAGATGTGCTCATCACCTCCGTCAAACACCAGTCACTATCAGGAGCTGTGCCCGCCGCCGTACAGCCAGTACGAGGGCTGGGAGCAGCAGATGAGACCCTCGTGTGAAAGAGACGGTCTGAAGCTGGACGGTCCACCGGACTTCACGGGACCTTCGCCGATGCAACATATCACGTTAGAGGAAGGTCGGTATTTCTGAGTACGTGTGACGTATAAAGCTGCTGAAAAAAAACTAGAGATCACTCCGATCAGCATTCTTTAATCAGCATTTTTGCATGTATTGTGCCAATTCTAGTCCAGTGTGTGATGAATTGAAATAGAAACACATTTTGGAAATGGCAAAGTCACCCAACAGCAATGTGAAAGACTAGAGAATGCAAAGATGAATGAAAGTTGGAGGGAAAATCTGTCTTAAAAGACATAAAACATTAGTATTTTATTGTTTAAACATGAGTAAGATCTTTGTTCTCATTCCTGTTGAAATTTTCTGGAAAAAGAACCCACGCATTTTATTTGTGGTTATTTGGGAGAAATGTTGTCAGTAGTTCAGAGAATTAAAGGGGTCATATGACACAGCTAAAACGAATATTATCGTTTGTTTTAGATGTAATGCAATGTGTATACACGATTTAAGGTTCAAAAAGTCAAATCTTAGTCAAATCAGACCACCAACTGATGTAGATTTGTGGGGGTGTGGCTACACGAGGCGTTTCAGGCAGGTCTGGGTGAGCATTCGCTTTTACATAGAATGCATCTTTTGTTCCCACACTTTAATTTTTGCAATTTTACATGTCTAATACATGCATGAGCAACTTATTAAGACACAGAAAAACACGCATTCGCGCCATATGACCCCTTTAAACTAAAATTATTTTACTTAAACGCTCATCTATAGACCACTTCGGATGATGCAAACAACGCTGGTTCAAGCTGGTCCAGATATATATATAATTAAATCTTAAAGATAACTTTTTGATTTGGGTATAAATAAAATAAATTTTATAAAAAATAAAATAAATACAAAATGGACCAGTGTTAACATGTTGCGAAGTGGTCTGTATTAAATTTGGGAATATACTTGGAGGAATATTTTATATATATATATATATAGCATCAAAAATATAGCATTTGCATTCACTTTTTCTACGAAGTGTTTAAATGAATATGATAATATATATATATATATACTGTATGATGCATAACATTTACATTTTTGTTATGTCTCTAGTGAATGAATTCATTGGCGAAGACATCAGATCCTTTCAGATGGGTCCACACATGGACAGTAGACCTGGTTGACAACATCCTCCCTGTTATAGTCCAATAACAATCAGTGTATAGTAAAGCATATCATTGTTCTGTGTATGGTTTTATATTTGAAATAATAATTATTGGTGGATCTGTGGAATAACAGAAGGCGGGTTGTAAGTATGTTTATATTTAACTGTTATGGCTTCCTGACTGCGTATTTGAATGGAACTAATGTTTTTCATCTGTATGCAAAATAAATTATCATTATGATATTTTTTTATGTTTTCACCCATTTGTATATCATTATTACATCATTAATCCTTCATTTAATGAGCAGAATATGGATTTTGTCATTCATCACATTTACATGTCGATCAGAATTTCAGAAATTCAAAAATGCTGCTATTTAACAGGTGACGGATGCTATTGTGTGCTATTCGAATGAATGAGAATAATTTGGTTTATTTGATAATTAGTTTAGATTTTTTTAAATACCGACAGTTGGCATCTCCATTGTTTGCAGATAACAATAATGGGAAAACATCTTCCCTATATGTATACAAGAACATCACAGTATCTTTTCAGCATGTAAACCTAAACCAAAATACGGATCTTTATCTGTAAATGATGTGCACAGTGAGCAAAATAACAGCGACCTCTTCCTCTGTTCCCTTCATTTATCCAGGGACATCATTGAAATACATTGACACAGATTTACTGTAGCCGGTTTGTGGGATCAGTGAACATGCCCCTTGTACAGAGTGTGTTGGAAGCGGGCCTAGATGTAACATAACCCCCGCCTCCAAACAGGAAATATTACAGCCCTTTCAAACATGTAAATATTTGTAAAGGCTGAATTTCAGGGTTCATAGTCATGGAGTATATTTTATGGTCACAGTCAGTGGACAATGCAGAGATGTATTGTGGTTTGTGACTAGTTTTTGTTGTGGAGAGTTGACATGAAGGATAAAATGTGACATATTTGGCCTAGAAGAGGGACACTGCCCCCTGCTGGTCAGCTCTTTGAGCAAATTAGTCCCAAAATGAAAATTCTGTCATCATTTATTCAGTCATGTCATTTCGAACCTGTTTGGCTTTCTGCAAAACACGAAAGAAGATTATTTGAAAAACTTGACTTGCAATGGTTTTGTGTCCATACAATAGAAGTTAATGGGGACCAACGGCTTTCTTTTACCGACATTCTTCAAAATATCTCCTTTTGGTTTTTTGCACAAAAAAGAAAGTCATACAGGTTTGAAATCGAGAGTGTGAGTAAATGATGACAGAATTTTCATTTTGGGGTGAACTAACACTTTAAGGTTTGGGTAGCATGAAGAAAAGTTGGCAGAAAATAATTGTGATGTTTAACCGTGATTTCAGTGATTAAAATAAGAAACGTCAGTCAGAAAAAGAGCGCATCCACACTGAACGAAGAAGAAGTGAATGAGATATATGCTGTCTAAATAAACATAAAATCTGGATGCAATAACCCCAAATAGGTGAGCTGATAAACAAATCGTTTTTTAAAGTATCACCTCAGTAAGTATGTGAAAATCTGTCTTTATGGGAATGTTTATTTGTTTCCAAAACAAGCAGGAGTGCATCTTGGTGCTCTGCCAAACAGCAGCATATTTTCAGGCCAAAACTGGTCAACTTTCTTCTGGTAACATAACCACATTGGTGAGGTTAACCTCTGTGTATGAACCGATATTAACTCCTGAGCATCACATATCCTTCAGTCTATTAGTACCGTCGCCTGACTTAAAGGAATGGTTTACCAAAAAATGTTGTCCTAATTTATTCATCCATACATGTCTTTTAAAACATGTAGGCCTATACGACTCTTTCTGCTTTCTGAAAATATTTTGAGATATTTCTCGGGGGATTTGTTTTCATACAATAATAAGTCAATGGTCAGTGTAGTTTGGTCACCAACATTCTACAAAATATCTTCTTTTGTGTTCTGCAGAAGAAAGTAATTCAGGTGTGACACGAGGATGAATACGTGATGAAAGAATTTTTCGGGGGAACTTTACATCAATAAGCTAAAAATAGGATTAGTTGGAAAGGCAGACAAGGACGCTGATAAGACTGTATGAGAACTGCGGGTGGTTGGAATGACTGAAGTTGGTGCGGAGCTGTCATGTAGGCAATGGTAAAAAATAATTTAATATTTTTACTGATTTAATTTAATTCCCATAAAATCCGTTGTGTCATCTCAAAGCTTTGATAGTTTATAACTTTTTTTTTATAAAAAATGGAAAACTTAAATAGTAGTCAAAACATTTAACTTGGTTCTTGGCACTGTTGTATGCATTGATTATATTGACAAATTTTCTTAATGGTGTTTTTGTTAAATAATCTCATATTTTAAATTTTCTTATTTTTCTTATATGTATAGCTTTCTGTAATATGGTTGTTTTATTTATTTCATTGCATTATTTTAAACGTCACAGTCACCACCAGAGGGCGCTGTTTTCATTCATTTACTCGCATGATGTTGGATACTGTTGAGGAGTCCAATCTCGCGGCCCAAATCATAGTATGTTAAATTTAGTATCCATAAAGTGTAGATGCGCACTCGAACGGCTGTTATTACCCACAACCCACCGCGAGAGGGCGGAGTTTAGTAGTACTACACAGAATTAATAAATAAAATGCATGATGCGTAACTGAATGAATAAATTAAACTATACAGTAAACATTACATGGCAAATAATTAATTAAGAAATTTTTAAATGCAAAAAGGAGTTGTATTTTGATGTTTGAGTTTGATAAAGTCCGGGTAAAGTGAATTCTGAGAATCGTTTCTAAACACATTATAGATGTTATAAATGTATTGCTGAAACACATTACAAAGACTCAGAAGTATGTATTACTGAATTCATATATATATGTCTATGGCATCAGGTGTCTGGACTCAGGTTAACCGAGGCGAGTGGGCGTGGCTTCAGCGCCAACAGCGGACACGCCCCCAGCGTTTGAGAGCAGAGTCCTGCTTATTTTTCCAAGATTTTGATAACTTATTTTATTTACGTTGATGTTTTTTTATCCATTCAAATTTGGCTGGGTGGTTAATAACACACTTTTCTGTTGTGTGACAAACTCAGAACACATATTTTAATGTCACTTTAAAAAAATCAAAAATCATGTTTTTTATTATGTTATCATGTTTTTATTGTGTTATTTAGTTGTACTTTTTTTAGTTATTATGGCTTAAATAAAAACAAACCAACTGCAGTTTGATTGATATTAATTGGAATGCACAATAAAAAAAACATGATCTTTGAACAAGTTATGTCATTTTGGGACCAAACTCCTCAAATATTTGAAATGGCATATTTTACAACTTCTTAATTTACAAAACCACGCACGACCCCCTTTCTCTTCACTCCAACTGGCGAAACTTAACAGAAGCTCCATAACAGGAGAACGCAAAGCCGGGATAGAGAGGCTGTGTGAAGGAGGTCTGAACTCTGTGGAGGAGACTCATGGAGTCACCCACGCTGTAAAATGCCAGCGTCCCTGCCCTGTGGTCTAGATACACGCCTATGGTCGACGAACCGGGCTGACAGATCTTGTGGACGATCCCATTGTGCCAGAAAACGTACCCTTTCCTATAGCAAAACAAACTCCAGGATTTATCATTGTAGCCGAAGTGAGCTTCGCTGCTATCCCCTTTCCTGGCAATGTTTTTGTACGCGACGGCGATGTTTACACCCATTCCTCTCCATTCCACCTCCCAATAGCTGCAGCCCGTCAGGCCCTCTGTGCCCAGCACCTGGCACCAGTAATCAAAACGCTCAGGGTGGTCGGGACAGGACTGCACCCGGCTCCGCACCGTCACTTCTCGGTGCTCCTTAGATAAACTCAAGTCCTTATGGGATGTTAAAGGATTTAGTTGCAGTGGACAGGAATCTGGGAATAGTTTAGAGGAGGGAAATAGAGGAAAGAAGTGTGTTAAGAACTTTGCATGTGAAGGAAATCTTTACTTTTATACTGTATGCAGCTGCGGAAAAAATTAAGAGACCATGTCACGATTATTTTCAGTTTTTCTGAATACGCTATTCAAAAAACTGAAGCCCCGACAGTGTGATGAGGACCCGGCGCGAAGCGGAGGGAAATAATTGTTATTATTTCTGTGATAACAACCGGCTGCCTGTACATTATCCCTTACTTATTAGATATTATTTACTAGAATGCTCTTGCTTGTTCTATGAACACCATGCAGTGTGCTGCGTTTGACATTTTCTGTGTTTTTCTGTTTTTCTCCTGCAAGTTGCTTTGGAACAATCCACATTGTGAAAAGCGCTATATAAATAAAATTGAATTAAATAGAATATTAGTGTTTTGATGTGTTTAGGTAAAACGATCACTTTTGTTTCATTCTGTGAACTGCTAACAATATTTCTCCCAAATTTCATTTTAAAATATTGTTTCTATTTGCATTTATTTGCAGAAAATGAAAACTGGAGAAACAGGTCAAAATAACAGAAAAGATGCTCTGTATTTTTTCAGACCTCAAATACTGCAAAGAAAACAGATTCACTTTAAGCAATACAACAGTAATATTTGTACATGCATTTAGGAAAAGTTCCAAAATTATTTCATCATCCTTTAACCTTTTTCTCACAGTTTTCATGACTTTATGCCACTCTTGAGGTTTGATTTGTTGAAATTCAATAGACACTGGACTGGAATGACCACAATACATCTATGATTAAAAGAAAAATTGGAATGGTCTCTTTCATTTTTCTGTGACTGCATATGAAGAGTTTGGTTCCAAAATGAAATAACTCCGTTTTTAAAATATTTCAAAAATCATGTTTTTTATTGTGCATTCCAATTAATATCAATCAAACTGCAGTTGGTTTGTTTTGATTTGAGCCATAATAACTCAAAAAATACAGCTAACTAACACAATAAAACACAATAAAAACATGATAACATCGTAAAAAACATGATTTTTGATTTTTTTTTTAAATGGAGTTATCTCATTTTGGAACCAAACTCATCATATATTTTTATTATGGAAATCCAAAAATGATGAAGACTGCATTTTTTATGGCTTTTATTTGCCATTTTTTTAGCTTCATCCATTTGTTAATGAAAAATAAAAAAGTGCGATAATACATTAATACACACATTCTATGCATTCTATACATTTCATCATTTTTTTAACATTATTTCTACACATGTATTTACTGTAAAGCTGCTTTGAAATGCAAAATTGTGAGAGAAAAAAACCATTTAATTGAACTGAATTTGATATCTCTGCTAAATGATTAAGCGATAATCTACTGTACAGTGTTATAATTTGTACAATTGTTTACCCATTCATTTGACTGATTTTTATGTCTTCGTTTACAAACGTCTGATTTCAAAATCAATGTTCTGTCCCACTCTCTATTGCAGTGCTGACTTACGGTAGAGAAACTCTGATCTAATTCTGGGCACCGTGCAATGGAGGATCTTCATTGATCTGGCTGGAGAGGAAATGAAAGCCGTGCTTATACATCATTAGGAAATCATTAAACGAGAAAACATCATTTCGGCTTCACTGGAAACTATTCTGGCTAAAAGATCGGCTTGTGTTTACCAGCTTGATAGATCCTGAGCCACTGCCCCTTAAAGACGTCTTCCAGCTTCATCCTGAGAGCCGAGATCGCATCGTTCACCTTCCCAAAGTCAGAGAGCGTGGCTATTGTGAAGGGTTGATCAGGAGGTCCAGAGGAAGAAAACGAGTAACAGTTCTAGAAAGAAATAAAGATGGATGATTTATAATCCAAATATGATGAATTATAATAAAGCATATTTCTGGCCGGTACCTGGAGAACATGGATCTGATCTTCAGACTCCAGAAGCATCTCCAGCTCGTGACGTTTCTGCTTGAGTTCAGTGATTTCTTGCTCAAGAGTCTGCAGCATGCTCTCGGCGGCTCGCTCTTGATCTCTGATGAGATCTCTGAACTTACACCACCTCCTCTCAATAGACTGCATCACCTCCCTGAAGATCTGCTCACCATTCTCCACAGCGGACCGCGCTGAGCTCTTTGAAATTATGAGACGATTCATAAGAAGGACTGAGGTTTTACGTGTAAGGAAAGAGTTTTCGGAGGTCTTACTTTGAGGGAGTCCACAGCCTGTTGAAGCTCCAGCAGTTCTTTCTCCTTACTGTGGATTTTGAGCATGTAGTTTTGTCGTGTGGTCTCTAGCTCGTTCTGTGAGGAAATACAACCATTTTCACAATCGCCCAACTCTAAAGATCATTTAACACCGCTCATGTATTTTCAAACATTACATTGTTGGATTTTTGTTACGTTATAATGTCAACTTTGTCACGCATGAAAGAGTTTTACATGAGAATTATTCAAAGTAGCAGATGTTAAAGGCGACAGTCTGTGTTTGGTTAACAGAGGAAGATTTGAATCTCTGGTTGAGGAAATAATGATCAGGACATTTGTGTACACGGGTCAGAATTTGAATGCGATGCAGGAAGTTTGTTTGCTTAAAACCTTAAAACTTTACTGTTTACAGGTATTTCGTTGTTTTTGGACAGGAACCTAAACCCCGGAGTCCTAAAAACAAAACGGTCCTCGTTTATTTTTACTAGTACTGAATGAACTTTTCTGTACAATGAAACTCGTTCATATCGAGGCGGGGTGCACTTTGGAAAATGTGCATCGCCTCAGTGGAAAATGCTTTTGGTTTCTTAAGGATTCTCTCAGAGGCGGAATGAACACACACTGGCGTATTTATTCTTTGACATTTCGCGTTTAAGGTTAAGTTATTAACGCTTGTGTTACGCAACATAGCGGTGAAGAAACACTATACCTTTGTGGGAACGATTTGTACCTGTTTCTTTGCGCTCTCGGCAGCCGCTGAAACCGTATCATGACCTTTGTGCTCGTCCATCACACACAAAAGACAAATACACTGTTGATCGCTTCTGCAATAAATCTCCAAACATTTGTCATGGCGAGGACAGATCTTCTCCTGCAAGTTCACGCAGGCATCGATCAGCTTGTGTTTCTTCAACACAGGTGAGCTGTAGTGCGACTGAAGGTGGTTTTGACAGTAAGACGCCAAACACACCAAACAAGACTTCGCAGCTTTTTGCTCGCTTCTGATGCAGAAGTCACAGGCTACGTCCCCTGGCACGCCGTTGCTGTAAATGTGAGAGCCGTCTGGTACTTCCAGATTCTTCAGCTTCTCCATCATCTCTGCCAGTGTGCAATTTCTGTTGAGAACAGGTCTGGGACTGTATGTCTGTCGGCACTGGGGACAGTCGAAGATTTTCAACTCCTCATCTTTGTGCCAATAGTCGTTAATGCAGTCCATGCAGTAGCTGTGCCCGCATGGAATTGCCACAGGGTCTTTCAGCAGATCCAGACAAATCGGACAACAAAACTCTCCTGTGTTCAGGAGCCCTTCCATTTTCTCGTCTAGCAAAGTGAATGCAATGATAAAAGACTGAAAATCAGCTTCCAGAGTTGCATGAAGGGCCACACCCTTCATCTCTTCCTGTTCATATGAGAGATAGGCAAATGAATCTCTGTGTGTTTGAGTGTTACAAATGTTCTTCCTACCACTCATTTATACTGTAGTTATTTAGCAGATGTCAAAACTTCTTTGAAATGACTTAAGGAATACAGTCGTTTGAGCCAACAATACTGGGTTGTTTCGATCCATAGTTGGGGCAAATATGGATTAACTGTTATGGTTCATTTAACCTAACGGTTGGGTTTGTCCCCCCCCCCAAAAAAATGACAGACGTTCTAGAAGATGCCTTCTTTTGTATTCGCAAAAATGATACAGGTTTGAAATGACACAATGATGAGTGAATGGTCATTTTGAGAATTTTCGTTTTTGGTTGAACTTTCCTTTTAAGTCATCTCGTGTCCCCCTAATGGACCCTGCGCCCCTGGATCGAGAAAGATTGTCCTAAACAGCTCTGAGATGGAGAGCACGTGGAAACTTTTTTGCTACTTCCTGAGCAAAACATCCTTGTAATCTTGCAGGCGTCTTCTGTAGATATCCATTAAAAATGTCTTGCTTTGTGCAAATTTGACAAGACACGCTCTTAAAAATGAAGGTGCTTAAAAGGTTCTTCACAGCGCTGCCATGGAAGAACCATTTTTGGTAAGAACCATCAAGTCAAAGGTTCTTTAAAGAAACATATTTTGTTTACTTTTTTATAATCTAAAGAAGCTTTTTTTCGCCACAAATAACCTTTTGAAGCACCTTTTTTCAAGAGTGTACAAAAGTCTGCAATGAAAAGTCTGAGATTTTAACATTTCTTATAAAATTCTTCCAAAATTATCCGGCCTAAACTGTCTGCGCTAATTATATAACCCTGTACTGTATTCCATCTGTTATCTCATTTGTTTCATTTAATTTCTCTTAAAGCCACAATATGTAGACTTGCACAGTGTTATACTGTTAGTGTTAGGGGCCAATCAGAGAGAACGCATTTTTCCATTCCAATGCGCTACTTTCCCACTGTTTTGTAAACACGTGTTTGACGGACGAGCATGACCGTTACGTTCGCGTCTCGTGCCTTGTGCGCGAGCGCCGAAGACGGCGTGTCAAGTTAAAAAAAAATCAAATTTTACATGCAGCGCTGCTCATCAATGTCAGTTCCAAAAGCAGTGAACCAATCAGAAGAATTTGGAGGCGGGGCAAGCGTTGCGAGCTTCTGTTTACAGTAGCAAGTTGGCATGACAACTGTTTAATTTGACGTCAACGTGGCGGAGGAGGAGTTCTAGGCTGTGCTTTAAAAAAAACATATCTGAGCGCTGCGTCTCGCGTTTTTAGATGCGGAGACGCGTTCTGTCTGAATGGCCCCTTAGACATTGCTGAAGAGGACAACTCCCATCATTCCACGCTCCTTAACAGCATCATCAAGCTATGCCTTTCTTATTGTTTTCGGACCGCTAGTGGTGAAAATTACATATTGTGCCTTTAAGGAATTTTATTGCCTGAATATGAGCCATAAAATTCTCTTTACTATAATCTACGTCAGAACAATTTTACCACACAATAAACCAATCCACTTTTCTAGATGTATTTCATAAGAACTTGTATATTCAAATCCTTACCATTTGTGTGTTTACACAGGCCCACAGCTCAGACGTGCGTGCTAACTGCTCATATTGTACCATAATCCAGTTGAACCGCTGTCGAGTAGAGCATACGTGTGCATGCTGTTAATCATGAGGCAGAGGACAGTCAACAGCATAACTTTAAACAAAGCATGAAGCAATGGGAGTCTGAATCCCATGTAAATGATGTACATGGACACAAACACACACTTGTTTCATTCTCACGGTTTTTATTCTGAGCTAGATTACACATTCAGGCAGTGCTGCGGTGCGCGCTGTTCTCCAGTCAGTACTACACATGCTCTCCTCAGTCTTTGATAACACAATGGAAACATTCTCATTCGAGCGTTGAGGACTGTAACAGTCGGCGGCTGGCACACGCAATCCTGAGATACGGCAACCAGCATCCCACTTTCTTTTCGAGGAGTGTTTGTGTAACCGATACTGTACACGACAGCAAAAACATCTTTAACATTTGCAGATACTTTTCAAATAACATCTAGAAAACAAATGCATCCAGTACAATATGCATATAAGAATAAGAATCAGACTGACAGACGATGCCATATGGTGGCATGATATGTCTAAATATAGATTTATATTTCCTTGAATAATGAACGATTTTCAATCCACCGAATTACATGATTTGACATAAAGCTGTGTCAAGTATCACAAATATTAAGCAAATAGTTTTGAAGTAGTAAACTTGAACTGGAAACTGAAAAAATGTGACATTTCTACTAAGTTAGAGGAATAAAACAATTCTTCATGCACAGCAGTGTCAAACAAAATGTACAAAAATCATTTATTAAAGAAAGATGTTAATAAACGAGTAAAATGCAGCATCAGTCAAATGTTTGGATACAGTTGAATGAATTTATGTTTTTCTCGTGATGTTAACGTGCTTTAATTTAATTGTTATGTGCAATGTAAAATTAGTTCTACGTGCAAATCTAACTTTGAAAGATGAGTTAGACCTGATTGTAAAAGAAAAGATGGCAACAAGTGTCCAGCATATAATTCCTTCAATACTGTTAAAAAAACTCATGAACACGTTTTGGTGATTACATAATATCTTCAATTTCTTCTTCATAGCTGATTTGATGCAACACTACAGTTTACATTCCATACAAATTGAGCGGTGTGTCTGAACTGTTGACTTCATAGATTAAAACACCTTTTTCTTTTTGTTTTGTAGAAAAAAACCTCTCAGCAGTACAATTTGTCAAGTCAAAGTTCATTTGCTTCCTGTACACTTGATTGCTAAACAGGCATGACTAAAATATAGCTAAAAAACAAATAACACTGAATATACCGAAGACCTATCTCAACTCTGCACTTCCCTCTCTCTGCCATATATTTTCTTGAATTGTCTTCTTCCTGTATCCCTCTGTCTTGCTAAACACCTTAAACGGCAACAAACACCAGTCTGGCCGAGTAGATGAGATCGGCCAGATACAGAATGAAGTTGACAGCGCTGAGCACTGAGATGGCCAGCACCTTGTCCCACGGGCACAGGCCGATGCTGGAGCCGCAGCTGTTGGGTCTGTGGCTTCGACCTCCGTGCTTCTCATCAAACTTATATATTGGCCAGATGATGGTGGCGGACAGATACAAGCCCACAGCCAGGAGGGCGTACGAGGACAGGAAGCGGGCGAAGGAGAACGGCAGGAAGCCTGTGCACTCCCCTACGCACATCACGATGATGGCGGCCGACAATATGAAGCAGATGCAGTAGACGGCCAGGCACCACTTGGTCGCCCCGTTCTGGTCGTACGACACGGGCTCGCTGATGAAGACGAATATGATGCAGGCGACGAAGGTCTCGCACACTTTCAGAAGTCCCGGCGCAGTGGCCATGTAGCCGGAGACCTCTCCCGGACGGGCCTTGCTGAGACTCACTTCGCTCAGGTACGCAATGGTGGCCAGGCAGGAGAACACAGTAGACACGATACGGCAGTTGATCATCTCGCTGCGGCCCGCGTAGCCTTTGAGGAAGTAAAGGGGGAAGATGATGGATGCGGACAGGCAGAGGAGGGAGGCGTAGCAGGCGAACGTGATGGGAAAGTTCTTCCAGGAGACAGGGGCGCGGGTCTGCAGGCCGAACATTTCTACTAGGACTATCAAAAGAGTTCCGACGAAACTGAAACTCCAACAGAAGATGCACCAGTCGCCCGTGCCGTGAGTCAGGTTGGCTCCGTACAGAGCGACGCTGAACGCTACGCAGGCGAAAACCATGGCGGCCACACGGGCCCACAAGAGTGGAGAAGAACGCAACACCACTGCCATGATGAACTCACAACTTGAAGACGACGAATGTCAGCTGAGTTACTGTAGAGCTGCGTACAGCTGATGTCCTTCTTATGTTGTGCCTTACTGGGTTCGTGTCTAGAAGCAAAAGAAACAAAAGTTATCAATCCACGGAAAGATTAAGTACACGTCTCATCATTGGTCAGTAAAGCAGATCATCTTGGCACTCATGGAAAATCTTTTTATGAGGCGGTTACGTATGAAGTGAGTCACCATGAGATTGTGTTGGGCTGTGAGAGACACCCAAACAAACAGGGGACGTTGGCATGTACACAACGTCGTTTTCAACTTGATCCGTTTGTTACGCAACAACTGCATTTTTGACCTCTGACAATGCAAACTATTGAAAACTTGTTTCATTTTTTACCACATCGTTTTACACTCCACTTTGCATTGTGCCTAACAACGCCCGTTAAGCCGAGCTGACACTACGGGACTGTGAGACAACTTGAATTGCTATGGCGCTTACACTACACAACAAAGTTCCTTCTCATCTGTCGTCGTCTTGTGATAGCTGCGCGCATACTACACAACACACCGCTGACGAGGTGCACACACCACAAAACATTCGGTGAAGAGGCGGTCCCGACCATCAGCGAAAATACGTTTAATTTCATCTTCCTTCCTCCGTTTATATCATCTGCACTGTGATTGGCTGGATTAGTTCCACGTGGTCGTTCAATCGCACACACAACGAGATCACTAGGCGATAATATCAAACAGGTTGAAAAATATCGTAGCGTCTGGGATAGCTCGAGACAGGTCCAGATCACGTTGCACACCTGCTTATACTTAATGAGCTTCGGCGACCGAAACAAGCATCGATTTGGTCGCGATCTGAAGGTTTTGTCGCAGACCTTGGAAAACTGTCCGCGACCGCAAAATCCAGCCAAAAGTCACGTAGTGTGCGCTTGCCATTAGCGGTTAAAATCACTGTAAGCCAAGACTTCACAGGGCTTTTTGCTTTTATAAATCGGTTATTCCATATACTTTATGTAGCAAGGTTTCATAAAATAAAACACAGCAAATAAAATGTAATGATATTAGTCAAAAATATTATTGCTCCACCAAACAATTTAGTTCCTCAGAAACATAAGCTTAATTTCCCTTCAAATTGCGCAATCCGAATTGGAAATACGTCAATTTCGCGAAAACTTTCAAATATTTAAAAAAAGGTTTTACGCATTTACGCTCGCATGAGATGTTTTCCAGGCAATTCGATAAAGGAATATTTCAACACAATCTCATGGGAATTCGTACATATTTTATGAGGTGGGTAATTCGTATGGAATTGTGCAATCTTATTTGTACGTTGTAGTACGATTTGTTTCCAGTGATGTAAGGTTTAGGGGTGGGGTTAGGGGAGGGGCTTCAGTGTTGCTTTTTTCTGATAATCGTATGTTGTTGTACGATTCACAACGTACAAATTCCTACGAATAAACCACCTCGTAAAATACGTACGAATTCCCATAAGATCAGGTTGAATATTTCGCAAAACTGAAATGGAAACCCAGCTAGAAACAACAGAGCGAATGCCAAGCAACACAGACACAGCAATATACAGTGATGCAGTGATATTTATGTAGTACAGTCAGCTGTACGTTTTCGAGAATTTTAACCACGGCTCAGAACACGACACAACCCATCTAAATTAAGGAACAGAACTAACCTATTTATAATATTTGACATAAAACCCTTGAGCGAGGTTATTCCCTGACTAACCAAATGCAAAACATTTCTAAACACTAATGCTAGTAAAGAAGTTCGTCACACGGCTGGTTAAAATTCCTCACAATCGTCAACGGAGGTGGGCTCAAACCAAATCTGATGGTCGCATACTGACTAAATACCATCGGTGCTCTATAACAAAACGTCTGGATTCCAGACTGGCGAGGGAAAGTCTCTTTCTAATGCATAGCCAAACACAGCACAACTGAGACCTTTACTCAACCCCACAGTCCATCAGTCATCATCCTCGTGGGAGGGGCCAGAAAGGCTAACAATGGCAGCATTGAGACCCCCGTCCCCCCGAGCCCACCTACACAGTTCGGTAACAGTCCGGAATACCTCCTTGACTCGTCGCCTGGCTTACATCGAGACGTTGAAGTAAACCGTGAAGGCTCGAGTGTTTACATTGTCAAGTGAATCCTTCAAATTAAGTGGATTGGAAGAGAGAGAACGTAGAAAGGGTTTCAAAATACAGCAATTACTGAGCGAGGGAAAGAGGCCGGGGCAGATTCAGAACCACATATGGAAAGACAGCAGAGGGGTTTGAAAAAGCGCATCCTTTCACCTCACAGGGGCTCGTATTTTAAACACAGGCGGCGGGGATAGCATAGCTGTGAGTCATTTATCCCTCAGCTCCCTCCCGTTTTTCTCCCTGCCTCTCAGTGTCACATTTTCCAAGTTGCCGATCTGTTTCAGATGGTCTGCATCCGAGAGGGGTGTGCCTGCTGGTTTTTTCCACGCTGTATTTCCCCAACTCGCCGACTTCACTGTCTCTCCGTTTCTAACGGTCTCGCCCATCTAACCCCCGCCCATTTTTGCCTTGTTCTCTTTTTACATTTCTTACATTGTTTTTAAAGGGACACTTCACCCAAAAATGAAAATTCTGTCATAATTTACTCACCTTCGAGTTGTTCCAAATCTGTATACATTTATTTGTTCTGATGAACACAGAGAAAGATATTTGGAAGAATGCTTATAACCAAACAGATCTTGCCCCCCATTGACTCCCATAGTAGGAAAAAATACTTTATCATTTTGTTTTGTTCTGCTGAACACAAAAGACATTTTGAAGAATGTAGGACAGCAAACAGTTTGACTACCATTGCATTTTTTCCTACTATGGGAGTCAATGGGGGTCAAAATCTGTCTGGTTATAAGCATTCCTCCAAATATCTTTCTCTGGGTTCATCATAAGAAAGAATCTTATACAGATTTGGAACAACTCGAAGGACAGTAAACGATGACAGATTTTTCATTTTTGGGTGAAGTATCCCTTTAAGAACTGTGTGTTCAAAAATCGTAATATCATCAGAGGAAGGAAATTCACTTTTCACGTCTTTGTCATCCATTCATGGCTTAATAACATGAGATGGAACATTTCTGCTGAAGTCATTGCAGAATATAATTCATCATCTGCATGATATTGATCTTCGTGCAGCATAAATCACCTATTTTAAGGAAAACCCCAAAGACACAAATGTATGTAAAACGGAACATGACATGAGCTCTGAGAGATGGACACAGAGCAAGAGGACGTCACGCGGATGACTGAGTCATGCCACGAGTAACTCGATTTCTCCCTTAATCGGGTTAAAGTACTATTAACCAAGACAGAAAACCATGAGCCGTGTACAGCTTTTACCTGTTGCTGTAAAATAAGAAGAGAAGAAAAGAGAGGAGAATGTTTCTATGTATGCTAACCTATCACAAACTATTTTACAGAAGCTGTAACTTAAGTTTACTTCAATTAACTTTGATTTTATTATGGTAAAAGTGTAGTAGGCTAACCATGTTTTTGTATCCGCATAGCCATCGTTTTACTACAAATATAACTACAAACTGGTTACTGTGGTGAGACCATATTAAACTTATGGTTACTGTGGTTTTACTACAAGCAGAACAAAAAACTATAGTTACATCATATTTCACGAGGGGAAAAAAGTAAGACACCAGACATATGCAATCTAAACAGATTTATTTTTCTTGTGTTCATTGAACTCAATTAAAAAGTAGGCTACAACTACTGACAGTCTTAACATTTCCTCTAACACGCATTAGATCATTATCTTAACAGACACGAGCCCGTCGTGGTGGGCGTGCCTCCCCACGTGCCGCACCCATCCATAATACATAGAAATATTCATTTAAAATGCAATGCATTATTAAAAATGCGTTTTCATATCTTACTATACTCTCAAATCATCAAATCATTTTCTCATGATTTCTCATGACAAACAAATTGAGAAGACTTCTCTCAGATAAAATTACGAGAGATGCGCACGGTGCGTATTTCTAAACGCCTTTTTTTAAATGAATAAAGCACTTAATTAAAACGCAATAAATTATGCGTTAGTGTGCATTAGAAAAACAAACTATTTTATCTTTGACGGTCAGTAAATGAGTTAGTAAATGGTCTTACTTACCGGAGTGTCCCGTTATCTTTGCGTCGACGTGCTGAAACAAGTAGGCGCGGTCCTCCTGCATCTGACTTTTCACTCAGCGAGACACTTTAACCTGTGAGTTAAGAGGGATATCCTCCCTCCCACCCCCAATCCGCCTATCACACACCAAATTAGGGCAAATACCCTTCTTCTCGCTCTCCTCTGCTCTGTCTGCCCCCACCACATAAACAGAAAGCGCTCTTTACAAGAATTTATGAGCGCGAGGGAAAA
Organism: Triplophysa rosa; assembly: GCF_024868665.1. Classification (NCBI taxonomy): domain Eukaryota; kingdom Metazoa; phylum Chordata; class Actinopteri; order Cypriniformes; family Nemacheilidae; genus Triplophysa; species Triplophysa rosa. The sequence continues at coordinate 706,118 of NC_079894.1, read as the reverse complement.
AATTTAGTTTCCCATTTATCAACTGCATTCAGCAGAGTTACTGGCCTCTGCTCTGGTCTTACTCTCTCGTTCTGTTCAGAGTACAAAATAACACAAAAGATACAAAGACAGAAGACTGGAGGAAGGGTGAAAGAAATGAATAGGCGCTTTGTGTCCAGCTATTTTCCAAAAAACTTTTCCAAAAACTTTCCAACAAACTTAACCATCAGTCTGTTTACCTACCAGACATGAGATAAACAGAAATATGCTTTTGGTAAAAAGATGTTGTATAGTTGTCGTTCAATAATACGTACGCCTTCATATTTATTTCTGTTGCTAGGATGCAGACAATGTTACTATGGAGACCAGATGTTTGTTTTTTTGGTGCGCTTTGGTTAGTGACGTGTAATTCGAGATAACTTGTTGCAAAACTGCAAACGCAGGAAACAGCGATTTCTCCTCCGCTGCTGACATTTTAACACCGAGAAAAGGAAGAGAACGAGAGAGAGAGAGAGACAGAGAGAGAGAGAGAGAGAGAGACAGAACAGAGAGAGAGAGAGACAGACAGAACAGAGAGAGAGAGAGAGAGAGAGAGAGAGAGAGAGAGAGATAGTGTGATATATAGTGTGACTGTCCATTGTACAGAGTGCAATTCTGAATCACCCCATCTGCATGCTTAACATTGTTGAAAATTATTGCAACAGCTGCAGCAATTTGTGGGCATTTGGAAGAGGACAGTGTTTTTACATCTGCAATAATCTCATTACTTTCCTTATGTCATGGACAGTTTTGGAGTGTTTTGCATGGGATTAAACATGTATACATTTTCATTATCAAACTTAAATAAAAAAAATTAAATAAGACTTTAGTAACCAGTTTCATTAAAAATTTGCTTTGGCCACAATTTAACATATGACACATGTGCTGTGTTGCATTATTACCTGTTCTATCAATAAAAATGTATTTGAAATAAAGTTATGTGTTTTAAGTATGCATGAGGTCCATGTGGTTATATCTTATGAACGTTTAAATACAAATATAAAATGTAATGTTTCAAATGTACATGTAATCTGCTAAGCGGTCTGTAATAATGTTTGCTAAAATTATTTATTACGCCGAAATAAAGTTATAAAATGTTTAGACCGTATTTTAGGTTCATTGATCAAGTTTGTGGTCACTCTCACGTACCTTCTCTGGGTCTGTACCACATGTGTGGAATGATCTGCCCGCTGCTACAAGATCAGCACATTCTGTGGTCATCTTTAAGAACCGCCTGGAAACACATCTCTTCCGTCAACACCTGACTGATCAGTTCTGACTTCTATCTCTTCTCTGTTCTTTCTATCAAAAAAAAAACACGTAGCTTTGTATACTGTGCTGGGTTATATGACACCAGTTTTTACTGCACTTATGCTTTTTGTTGTCCTTATGTTGTTCCAATTGCTTCTACTGTTGACCTCATTTGTAAAAGCGTCTGCTAAACGACTTAATGTAAATGTATTTATTTGGATCTTGTTTTATATCCATATTTGTGTTCTCTGTATTTTATTATTACCTCTCTTCAATTACATTTATAATTGCACAGTCTAAGAAAACCTGACCAGACATACATAAAGTACGATACATTTCATTGCAAGCTGTACCCTCCAGTATAAAACTCGGCTACAGTGTGTCAAATAAACTTATGTTTGAAACAATTGTTTGGTATATGTCGCCCCCTATTGGTACAAAATAATCATAATTCGGGTTCGCGCAGTCTTGATCTGATAGTCAAAGCGAGTTTACTTTCTTTACAACACGTGTATTGTCTTTGTGCACTCAACAGTGTTGAATCGGCTACTTTACAGTAAATATGTATAAATAAAGTACACGTTCGTAATCGCGTCGTCCCAGTTTTCTGAGAGAGCTCGTCCGTTTAATATTTCAATGCATATCTGTTGCATATCATCCACACCCCATGCATTTCTATCGCAATATCTATTTTCAGATGTACCTTTCTTAACGTTACTAATTGTGTTATTTACGTTAGGCCTACACACCAAAACAACTACCAAATTATTTAACAAACAAATGCGTTTTAAATGATTTAAAATGATTGCATGCGTAAGGTACATAGTCAAACTCGATTTCAACGCATGCCCAGTGTTACATAAGTAGAAAAAGGCAGTATAGGTTGAGCTCAGGTGTGTAGGCCACCTGCCTCAGAGACGTCACAGCTGCAATAGCAGCTCGAGCGCGGTTGAGGGCAGCGCGTCATCGACTACAATTAAAGCAAACCCCGATGTAAGGAAGTAAAACGCCGACAGGAATGACTGTCGTCGAGCGTCTGTGTAGAAAGGCAGTAGTTTTCTTTTAATATCTTGCTGAGGTTTGTGCCCGTTTGACGTGCGCGTCGTGCGCTTTCTACCTGTTGTGTATGTCAAAGCGTCGCGTTTTGGTTAACGTCACGCGGTAATGCAGGTAAACGACTCGCGCGAGTGGCTGAAGTGCTAGAAAGCTTTTCTGGAAAGCACAGGACTTGTTCTTCCTATGTTGGATATGAATGCGCTCTGGACTAGTACAGGAGCGGTTTGAAACAGGTAGATGTTTTGGCGTTATCGTGGGATGGTTTCGTTTTTCTTTTCCAAGCCCTGAAAGAAACAGAATCGTGCGATTTTTTTTCATCGTTATGTAAGTTAGATGTTTTGTTACTATTGTTAAAACGGTGTTGCACTTGTTTTGTCTTTTGTTTACTACACATTTGGTTGTTATGGTGGGTAGGAAATAAATAGCTTACGTGATATTAGGGAGTTTATATACATTGCTCATATACTCAGCTCTTTACGTTTTCTGAACGTTTGATACTTCGTTTTAACATTTATTTTCTCTTCAAATGAGGTTTTAACGCGTCACTCTTACTTTATCTTATTTATTTTAGACTGAAATGTGTTCTTGTTATCTTAGCGCAACAGTTCCTGCATACAGGGCAAGTGCGTACATGATCTCACTTGGTCTGCCTCTAACCTCGCATGTTTTTTTCTGCCGTAGATGATACTTATCATGCTGTACACTGCAGTGTGGTATGCTAGTGTGTGTCTATGTGTTTAAAGAATGAACGTCATCAACGGCAAGGGTACGAGCTGCCAGGATGAAAAGCACCGCACTCTTCAAATCTACCCCAGGTTGTCCATCAAACCCGCACCATGCTGCGTCCTCCAGGTCCCGAAAGAGGCCACGGCAGCCACCGTCATCAAAGACGCTCTGGTCACGCTCGGCCTGGACACGTCCAAGCCCTGCGTCCTCGTGGAGGTGCAGGAGTACGGCGGAGAGGAGTGGGTCCTTCAAGCCAACGATCTCCCCATTCAGAGAGTCCTGCTATGGCCTAGAAAGGCTCAGGACCAGCACCCTCAAAGCGATGGATACTACTTCGTCCTCCAGGAAGGAAGCCCCGACGGATCCATCCGGTATGACGTTATGACGTCTGTTCGTCGAGAAAAAGAAGCTCGGGGACTTGTGACGAGGGGCTTCGTGGCACCCCAACCCCAGGAATACTACGATTTATGTAACCTACCTGAGGTAACGGAGGAGAACATCATGGCGACCCTACGGCATCGTTTCCACCAGCAGAAGATCTACACTTATGCGAGCAACATTCTCATCGCCGTGAATCCCTTCAAATTTCTGCCTATATACAATCCCAGATACGTCAAGATGTACGAGAACCATACGCTCGGAAAGCTAGAGCCGCATGTCTTTGCCGTGGCGGACGCCGCCTTCCACGCGATGCTGAACAAGCAGGTCAACCAGTGCATCGTCATCTCTGGGGAGAGCGGCTCTGGCAAAACGCAAAGCACCAATTTCCTTATCCACTGCTTGACCGCCCTCAGTCAGAAGGGGTACACGAGCGGAGTGGAAAGAACCATCTTGGGGGCAGGTCCGGTTCTGGAGGTATGTATGATGCCGTGGGTTCTTCTTCATTGTCTGATGTTACTCTGATTAAATAAGGAAGGTCGTAGGTTGAGAGACCCAGATGAAGGCCTGACTGTTGTTGTCATCATCCGTGGATTACTGGCACTAATCCGTAGGCGTAGTTTCATTTCTCGAAACTGTCTTTTGGTTATTCTTTACGTTCAAATGCTCGAGTCATCGCTGTGTCTCGTGATTTAGTTATGAGCAATCCCGTTCAGGACGGAAACGATGACCTCTGCTCAGGAAGTGGTTTGTGCTCTTGGCATATTTCACATGTCTTTTACGGCATATTGAGGTGCAGAATAACTCCGAGGTGTGATACCGACCCTCAAGCTAGTACAGTGAAATGTAAGACATGGTTAGTTACCCATCATGCGTACACCCTTCGGTTTTATAAGAATAAGGATCTAGAAACTCTTGAACAGGGCACTGCTTGTTCTGCTTATTCAAATGAAATGATCGCTCTCCACATGCACTATAAATAGAGCCGATACATTATGAAACTCACAGAGTCGTTGTGAAACTGTTGTTGGGTGTCACTTTTATGTCGTGTCAAGGAATATTGTTTCCGGGTCCAAGCCTCCACTCGTTTTGGGGACAGTTCTCTCAAAAATAAAAATATTCTGTCATCATGTACTCACTCTCAAGTTGTTCCAAATCTGTATACATTTCTCTGTTCTGATGAACACAGAGAAAGATATTTATAAGAATGCATCTAACCAAACAGTTCTTGGCCACCATTGACCATTCTTGGCCACCATTTTTTTCTGTCGAACACAAAGGAAGATATTTTGAAGAATGTAGGTAAGCAATCAGTTCTGGGACACTTTTGACTACCATTGTCATTTTTCCTACTACTGGTGAACTGTCCCTTTAACTGTCAGGGACATCTGGGATTTCCTTATAGAGATAAAGGTTTGGATTGGTTTTTTTTTTGATAGTTTTACACAAACCAACAATGTATTGTATGTCAACGTTTTCTTATTGTTCGTCTATGGCATCTGGTATAGCGCTTGGACCTGGAAACGTGCGTGACGTCAGAATTAACGTTTAGCGGTTAGCGGTCTGCATTGTAACACTTTGGGTGATGCTCTATAGTAAATTCTTAAAGACATAGTCATAATTTATTCGTCCCCGTGCAATTCCAAGCCTGTATGACTTTGTTTCTTCTGCAGAACACAAAAGAGCATATCTTGAAGAATGTAACCAAACCTTATTTGACCCCGTTGACTTCTCAAAATATCTTCTTTTGTGTTCCACAGAAGAAAGAGTCACAAACAGGTTTTAAATGATATGAGGGAGAATAAATGACCATTTTTATTTTTGGTTGAGCTATCCATTTAAACAATGCGGTGAATGACAGATTAACAGCAGCATCGGCGGTCCGTAAGGGAGGTTTTCACTGTTTGTGCGTTGTTATTTTTGGAAGTAAAGGCTGAAGAGTTATTTGTGTTACATTTCCGTTAAATGCGTTTTGCCAAATGCAGGTTTATTTTCTGGGGTCTGAGGTCTTGGTTTGTTATCGTGTGACCTTGTATTTCGAAGCTTTTCTTCCTCATGCCAGCACACTGTAGTAAGCAAGTACTTCTGTCTTCTCTCCAGGATATCTGTTAAAGATCTGTCGAAAGTATTAAAAGGTATTTCACTTCTTAATTTGTTGAGAAGTTGAAGTGCCAGTCGTGTTTTCCTCGGGGTTTCTCTACACGTTAGCCCGAAGGCCCTCCACCCCCAAACACAGTTGTCACTTGCTAACCTACTAGCAATCTCAGTCTGACTCCAAACAGGTTGAACGAGTTCTCTGCATTCCCAACAGCCATTTTATCAGCGTTGTCCCAGCCCCTCTCCGTTCTGTAGAAGCACATACAAAGACAATAAACATCAACGAGGAACAAGCAGCTTGTGTTATGCCTCGCTGGTTTAGATAGTTTATGAAGTGGAATGGAAAATGTGTAGGCTGAGTTATAGATGTGTTATGGATAGCAGAACATGGTGACATTATCTCATCATGTGGCCGTAATGATGTAAACATTAGGCTAATACAGTATTTGATCTGTGTTTTGATTCAAAGTTTGAAATTCATATTTAACATGAAATAAATCCACTGCAGTTCTATTGTTTCCAGAGTTTTATATTTATTTCCCTGAAGGCCTGTTAACACCATGGATGATAACTATAACTGTAAAGTTTGAATTATTGTTCTACATTGAAGAGAATTAGTGAAGTCCCCATCCACAATGATAACAATACAGAGGAATGATATCATTGGGATCACTTTCAAAGTGAATTTTTCCCAACTGATGAATGATAGCACATTAAAATCCTGAATTTAGAATAAACAATATTAAAATACAAAGTGTGGGTGATAATAATATAGTTGTCTTTATTGCTATCGTTATTGGTGTGATTTGTTAAGATTTATGGCTGTTGGTGATTTGGCACTAACTTTGATTATGTACCTTCACGTTCTTTGGTTTTGACATGTTTTTTAAGTTTACGGATTAATTCATATTTTTAAAGGTGCAGTGTGTAATTTTTTGGAGGATCTGTTGACAAAAATGCAATATAATATACATAACTATGTCTTCAGAGGTGTGTAAAGAACTTGCATAATGAAGCGTCTTGTTTTTATTACCTTAGAATGAGCTGTTTCTACATACACTGCGGGTCCCCTTACATGGAATTCACCATGTTGTTTCTACAGTAGCCCTAAATGGACAAACCTCTCTACAGAGCGCATTTCGTAAGTGGCATCATATTAGTTGTGTGTCAGCCACTGTAGTGCTTTGAAAGGGAAGGGGGAGGGATGGAGTTGCAATTCACAACCTCACTGCCAGAGCCGTGTCAACTCCGTTGACTCCAATGAAACAGTTTTTTCTAGGGCTGTAGCTATCGATTATTTTAGTAATTGAGTATTCTACCAGTTATTTCATCGATTCATTTATTTTGTACTATTAAAAAGTAATATATTTGTCCAAATAAAACTACTGTACTGTGCGCTTATTTTGTAGTGTGTGTTTGATAGCTTCGCTCAGTAAAATGTTCTGAAATAAACTCTCGGAGCAACTCTGGAGATGAAGTTCATGTGTTCATGTCCTCCTACAGCGCAGACAAGTCCATGAGAATCACGCGTGTAGCACGTTCTGTGCAACTGTGCAGTTCATTCACTCAGACACGCAGAACAGCCAGATGGCATGTTTAAATAACAGGATTACAAGTTTCATGCGCAAAATAGACTAAAACGAAGTAAAATAGCGGTGCGCCATTGATTAACGTCACACAGAAACAAGCACAACGACAAACGCACTTCACACAAACAAGCGGCTCTGTTTAATGCACCTGCCAAACTGTATTGCATGCGTGCTACACAGGTAAATACAGTATATGCTGCCCTGTCTAGCACATGTGTTTAAACAGCCACAAAGACCACTTTCAGCCTTTGGACATAATACGTACAGTAAACATTATGGGACGCGCACTAGTCAGACAGGATCAACTTTGCCGGCTGAAGTCCTAAAAGTTGGGTTTAAAGATGAGGAACGTACCAAGCACAATGTTGTCTCACCATTCTCACACAAACACACAGGGTTTGTCGCAGTCTCGCGGTTGTCAGAGCAGAAATGAAAACATCTGCCCTCGGTATATTTTTCTGTAATTTATTCATGTCCAGAGTTTAGCGGGCTGTGCGTCAGTAATAACGGTCCGTGGGGAATCGCAGTGCTCCATGTGTACTGTAGTTAAATGGATTAAACGAACCTTCGAGGCAAAAAAATTGACTAGATTATTTTTTGCATTCGAATTACTCGAGGAATCGTTCCAGCCCTAGTTTTTTCACAGCAGTGGCAGTTCATGGAAGCTCTCAATAGTTCCCGGAAGCAGACCAACTGAGGTAAACTTTTAACCCATTTAAAGACGCAAGTCATTTAATGAATAAAAAAATGAAAGAAATAAAGCATTTAAAGAGGAAGCATAACTTCCTGGAACTATCTGAAGGCTCCATGAATCACGTGACATGCGAAAATGTTAAACCTCAGTTGGCGCAGCTCTCTCTCTCTCAGTGGCTCTGCTCACAGCTAGATGCTGCTAAATTTCATACACTGGACCTTTAAAGAATATGAAAAAGTGGGGTTTATGTTCTCATTTGTTTTGATGAGTAACATCTGTTTCTGCATCTTTCTGGAATATCTCAGAGAAAGATTTTGTATTTTGTGTACTTGTGACCACATTTTTTTTACAATTTGTGATATGTCGTTTTTTCCCCCAGAAAACCGATACTAAACAAAATACCATCATTTGCAGTTTGTGTCAGCGTTTGTCACGACTCTCTTCATGCACACAGAGTGTGCAGAGTGATGTTAACATTTAAGCTAGCTAGATGGTGAAAGAAAATGGCACTATAAAAGAGTCTAAAGAGGAAAGTTGACAGCAAAAATATGGCATACAAAGGGGAAGTGAAAGACAACTATGCATTCATACTACCTAGTCTTATCTGCAGTGAAGTTGCCGCTGTTTGCAAAGAATATAATATTAGCCCCGTGTTATAAGCAAATGTTACAATGCTTCACTGTTAGTTTTTTCATACCCCATATTTCATGATGGCTATTTTAGCGATCGACAGACTTAGAATATCTTTCAGAACTGTTCAAATTAAAAGCTCTCAATTAATTTCAAAATAAAACATTGCTGCAAAAATGTTCTCTTACTTTAATTTGAAGGCAAATTCACTAAAGATGTGATTGTGAACCAGAACCAGCTGCGGGCAAAATAATCAAAATAATGCTGCTGGCGCGGGCCAGATATTATTGCCGACCACTTCTTTAATTGTTCATATATGAAAATGTTTGTGTGCTGCTGCGCGTCCCTGTGTGTGTAGGCTAATAAGCAGAATGTGTGCACGCTGAGCACCTGCCTATACTAACGCGCTCTTTAAATAACAAAAAAATATTGCGCCATTGACTTTAGACCAGCATTAAGTCGGTCAATAGAAAATGTGAAACTGACGTCACGCCCTATGTTGCATGTTGCAGTGGCGCCGCCATCTTGGGAGGATAATACTACACTGTTATTATTGTTTTGATTCGTACCGTTACTTGTTTTCTTTGATATATGGAGAAATCGAATGTGAAAGAACCATTGGTTTTTCCTGAACGACTCTGCGTAATGCTATTGCAGTTTTTAACACAGCAAGACCGACCTACCATAGTTATATTTCCTAGTTAAAACTAGAAAAACAAAACACTGCATTGAACGCACTAGCAGCCATCCTCCCAAGATGGCGCAACATTCAACGCGGCGTGACGTCGATTAACAAGCTCTATAGCCTGGTCTGTTTCAGTTGCCTGAAAATAGCAACTCGCCAGCAGTGTGCCTGAACACACCCCGTTTTCAGATCAGCACAAATGGGCGCAAATGCATTTGCTATTTAAGCAACGTGGCGAAGGACGTGAAAATGATAACTGCGTCAGGCTGAAACTAGTAAAATATACTCACACGATATGGTTCTGTACGATATGGCCAACATTTTTTAAATTTTGTAAAAGGAAATCATTATTTAATTTTGAAAGCAAAGGCAAAAATATCGAAAAGATGTTGAGATATCAAATTGTAGGTATATCACTCATCCCTAGTTTCTATTATGTACTGTATCCCCGCCAAAAACTCCAGTTCCTGTGTTTTGATTCTGAGGGCTTAACACTTGTCCAAATAATGGAAGTGCATAACTCAGACTCCCATATCCTATTTGTTTCAGTGTTTGTACTGCTCCTTAAACACTGTGTCTATACCGGATGCGGCGCAATGCGACAAGAGACAATAGAACGCATTAGAACCCATTATAATTTAAAATTTTGTCCACAATGGATGTGGTGCGGTGCGGTATACCGTCCAGTATAGACACGGTGTAAATCTCCCAAAGCTTTGAACTATGGAACAGACCTTTAAAACGATGACATTGAACACGTGAACAGTAACATCTGCCTCTTTTTAACTAATTAGAAAAGGTAGTTTGTTTTTGGCATTCTTTTTTAGTGATTGTGGTTTTGTCGTACGGCTGTGAGATGTGATTACATTATGCTGTTCTGGCATCTGAGGATCGCAGTTGTGAACTTTTTACCTTTGGTTTCACTTCTCCAGTAAAAAAAGAGGATGAGGGAGAACTCTGCGGGAGAAACACACCTGCTGGTGTATAGCGTCGCTGACTCTCAACCAGGCATTGTTGTTGAGCTAATAATTCTGAGCTTCTCCGTTCCATTTGTTGAAGCCTAGGGCGTTGCCTTTGTCAGAATACCAGAAAAAAAATCACTGCAGACATAAACATGTTAAGACAGGCTGTGTCAGGTCTGCTGATAAAACATTCAGCTTTTCCTGCAATTCAGAAGGTTCATGCGTATTAAGTTACATGAAAGTGGAATAATAGGGCCCGGTTTCAAAGACAAGGCTCAAGTCTAGCCCCAGACTAAAATGAATGTTTCGGCTGTCTAAAGCAGTGGTGGGTTGCATTGCTTTGTGTCCCCCCCAAATAAAGACTTATGATCTTAAACTTAGAATTTTAATTAAACCAAAGACATATTCAATTATACAATGCTGGAACATCAATTCCTTTGGTTGGTGGTACTATTTTTCTTTTTGATTGCACAAAATGTATAATAAAATTCTATATTTCATAAAATGCCACAAAAACTGTGGCCCCCCTGGACCCATCTTGGGGCCCCCCAGGGGGCCACGACCCCCCAGTTTGAGAACCACTGGTCTAAACTGATAATAACTTACCTGAAATATCTTAATATGTCAGTGCCATTGTTTTGCCTCTCAAGATGCACATAAGTTATGTTTTTTCTAAGGCATTTTTATAAAAGCGACTTAAATTTTCTAATTTTACTAAGGCATAGTCCTTACTTAGGCTAAGCCTTGTCTATAAAACTGGGCCTAGACGTCTATAAACAACAACAAAATACATGTCTACAGAGTCGCTGAGGTCAGATTGTCTTGTATGTATTGCAAATCAATATGGAGCAGCATACAAACAGTGTTTTCTGCTTGTGTGTCAGTCTTTACACAGATAATGTTGTTTGTAAAGCTACAGAGGGTCATTTCTACATTGTTTATCGTTGTTCAAAGACGGTTTCACACTATCAGACAATTGTTGGTCTCGGGCTACTACATAGAGAAATGTTTTTTAGTTCCACAGAAGCACAATGTTTTTACCCTCAGGGTAAAAAGTGTGGTTTACTCGTTGTTTATACTTATTAAGCGTAAGCAAATTATTGGCTTGGATTTAATTGTTGATTGTTAATGTTTCTATATTTTCAAAGTCTAGAGCCAAGACTTTTTATGTATTAGATATTAAACTTGTTTTAACGCGTTTGCCCACAATGTTTTTTATACCAACCACATTGTTGACATAAACCTGTTTGCTATACTTATCCAATGTCAGTAACATCAAGCCGTGTGTGCTGTGGTCTCAGTTTCTGTGGTCTCTGTGGTGTTGAGCTGGATTCCTCCTCCCTCTAACGGTCGTCCAGCATTCATGATCGATCACCTTATCAATGTTTAGTCTGCAATATTTTCATTTGTTCCAAAACAAAGTGCATGTGTGATTCATGTCTGTTTGGTGTCGTCAGGCCTTTGGCAATGCTAAAACCACATACAACAACAACTCCAGCCGCTTCGGGAAGTTCATTCAAGTGAATTATCTGGAGAATGGCGTTGTGAGAGGGTGAGTCACACGTGCACATTCTCTGTCACACCAAAACTCCCACGACTGCTCATTGCTTGTTCACTGGTGTTAAACAAATGTTCACCATATACAGATCTAATAATAATACGTCAGCGTGATATATAAAATGGCCTAGAGATGAACACTTCTGACCTTTTATGATATCATCTGACATCATCCCCCCCTCCATCATTTTACTGTATTCTGTTTGATGTTCTTTAAATGTTGTTTAAGTAAGGGATAATCCACGGCTAGCAGTTCATTAAAGGCTAGCCTTCTAGCCAATCAGAATTGGGTATTCAAACAGACCATGGTATAAATGTTTTAAATGTTGAAAATACAATTTCAGAATTGATATTGCTAATAATGTTTTCTGAACATCTTTAGGGCTGTTGTTGAGAAGTACTTGTTAGAGAAATGCCGTTTAGTGTCCAGAGCAAAAACTGAAAGGTAAACTTGGTGTAACTTTACATTTCAGAACAATTTTTATATAATAATAATTTTTTATGGTATATTATATAAAATAAGTATCTTTTTCAAGTCTACTGAGTTTCTGTGTTAATCTTTGATCTGCAGGAATTATCATGTGTTTTACTATCTGTTGATCGGGGCTTCAGAAGAGGAGAGAGATGAGTTCAAGCTCCTGAGGCCTGAAGATTACAACTACCTCAAACAAGTAACGTCCACTCCCTTACAAAGCCATTTCACTTACCATTTAATCATTCAAATATTATTTGTGCCTATGTGCGATTGGCCATGAAGATTAAACACAGCTTTGGCAATTTAAATGTCTTAAATTTTTGTGATGAGAAAGCCACCAAATTCTAACTATACAGTATAAAATATACAAATGAGCTGGACCGTGCTGTCCTGGTTAATTGTGTATCTCTTTACTCTTGATGTATTTAAAGAATTGTCATGAAAATGTCTATTTATATATCTCTACTTGGCTTTTTTCCTTGTCTCTCCCCCTCACAGGAAAACATGTTTCTGGAGGATGAAGCAGAAATGAAACATGAGTTCAAGAGACTTCAGCAGGCCATGGAGATGGTCGGTTTTCTGCCTCCTACCAAAAAACAGTAAGTGTGATACAGAAGAGTATCTGCTAATCGTTACAAACAATCAAATCACGATTCTGTTTTTTGTATTTACATATAATTAAACAAATGACCTTCCCTCTTTGTCTGAAAAACGTTTCTTAGTAAAAAAAACAACAACTGTGCGTTGTATATTAATGTATTACTTGTATTTTCTTATATGAAAACTAAAAGAATACGCCTGAAATAATTTGTGGTGTGAATTGATATATCTTATGATTCACTCAGTATTATGTCTAATCTAACGTCGATCATTAGTCTTGTTTAAACCACCATATGTACCTCAACAATTAATTTCTTTCTTCTTAAGGACATAATCTTTCTTCGAAAAGATTCTTCCTCGCGTCATTATAATTATTAAAGATTAAATTGTCATTTTGTAGTCCTTAAATCAAGTGAGGTTGTTGCTAATAAACGATTATATTAAATTAGAAAAAGCTAAACAATATTATCTTTAGTCATACCTTACATTTAGACCCCATTACATATTGAAGTACTCACAAAAATGCACAATACTAATACGTAAGTGTTAAAAGGATTTGCAATGATTAGGATTAAATTGAATTAGGATTGAAGATGTCTAATTATGTCCTGGAGACACATCTGAAAACTGTCCAGCTGCATGCATACCTAACAAATGACGATATTTACTCAGATACAAGTTTGTGCATGTTGCAGAAGGAAAAATGCATCAAGACTTTCATTTTGTGTACTGTGGTCTTTATGTTGTTATGTTAGTCAAGCAGTGAAGTGCCATAACCCAAATTATCGGCTGGTGTCGTGTAGAGCCTTTTAAGGCTGCAATGAAACTGAAATTTGGACCTTAACCAACAGCCCTCAGTAACCCCTGTTTAAGTGCATTATATGGAAAAGAACCCTTGAAACCTTTCCTCATAAGCCTCAATTTATTTTCGACAGAAGAAATAAACACACGGATGGCTTGTATGACCAGTGGCGTCCCCAAGAGGGGGGCCAAGGCCACCCCCAGAAAAACACTGGGGCCACCCCATTGTTCCCCCAACCAGAAATACATTTTTTAATTATAATAATAATAATATTAGTTTACTAATAAATTACCATGGAAATTGATGAAGCACCTATAAAAATAAAATAAACTTTTATAATGTGTTATTTAAAAAAAAAAAGAAGTGAAAGTGACCTATTAGTCAGATATGGTGACACATACCCGAAATGTGACTCTGCATTTAACCCATCCAGAGAGTAGTGAACACACGCACAGCAAGTGGTGAACACACGTACACCCGGAGCAGTGGGCAGCTATCACTGCAGCGCCCAGGGAGCAAGTAGGGGTAAGGTGCCTTGCTCAAGGGCACCTCAGTCATTACCCGCCGGCCCTGGGAATTGAACCGGCAACCTTCTGGTCACAAGTCCAACTCTCTAACCATTAGGCCACGACTAAGACCACATCGTATTCTATTTGTACTGTAGAATACAAACTCAACCCCTCCCCCTCTCCTTTACCCGCGATGTTGCGACTACGTGCACACACACGCAGTCGCAATACCACAGCAAGCACGTCCTGTTCGGTCCTGTTCAGCCACTGAAACTTCAGAGTTTCATGAAAGGAGTAAGGTGGGAGACGAAACTCATAAGTAAATTGTATCAAGTTCAGATAATCACCTTTAATGCTAGGCTGTAACTCGCCAAAAAACTAAAAGAAGAAGAAGCTCAGATAATACGTTACTGTTTGGCTAAATTTAAAATTAGCTTTTTCTTTTGCTCACATGTTGATCGATCACTAGTTAGGTTTACATGTAAAACTATGCAATATGATTATTACGATGATGTGATGATTGACACACTGGTAACCATATCGATGTATGTCAATACGCAGCTGTGAATAGGAATTTAACCCATTGGTATCTGGTCTTTTTAGGCTAAAGATTTGTTTTGTCCGCTGACAGACGCGCTGTGTTTTGTTTGCTCGGAAAGCTGCTTAACAGAGTGCTGTTTTGCTGTGTTGCCATGTTCGCTTATTTTTATGTGCTTTTCTGCTTATTTTTCGCTCTTAGATCATAAAGCTTGGCACTTTAGCTGTTAAAAATGATCTGTTGCAGATATCTGGGATTTTATTTGGTCTTATGAAATATGAACAATTTGGATATTTAAGGTTTATTTTCGGCTTGTTTTTTCTATGAAGATCTGGCAACACTGTGACGTTAGCGAAGGGCTCGTGAGAGTGGTTAGCCCCTTGTCAAACTGATAGTAAAGACTTTTTCCACTGTTATTTTCTTGCTCCTCCTCACATACAGACAAAGACACATCTCTGATGGGCTGATAACTATTGTGGCATGTTCCACTGACAACTGCAATTTGCATTACTGTAAATGCTTCCAGGAGTTTTTTTGGGAATCAGAGTTGCAAGACTTCCACTTTTCTTGAAATGTACTGCAGCAGTGTAATGACAGTTTTTTACTTTATGTCGGGGTTAAGCATTCTTTTTTTCTCGTGTACTGTACTCTTATTTTAATTGAATTAGCGCTCCAAATAAACATGAGGGTCCAGTTGAATTTTGGAGTTTTCTATTTGGCTCTATATAATAAATAGTAATAACTGGATGCTCTCAGTATTAATGGCAAAGCCAAAACTGTTGTCTACCATTAGATTTAGGCATAGTAAATGTTTTGTATTGTGCCACCCTAACATTTATACTAGCCCCATTGGCCAGCCCATAAAAAAAAAATCCTGGGGGCTTTTATTATCATAAAATATTAACTTGATAGTGAACTACTGCTTTAATGAAATACTCGCTCAGGTGACCCACAAAAGGAAAGTCAGTTCATAGTTATGACACTTGTGAAAAGGGCTATTGATTGATATAATGCAACATGGACTTTAAACACATTTAAATCATTACCGGCTGTGATGTTTCTTCATATGTTCTGACAAAATAAATCCAGGAACAAGTGACTACTTGTCAAATCTATGCCGTTCATTCACATTGTTAGCTAACACAAAAGTGGTACTATCATGTTTCCATTATACATGGATTCGTTGTGGTTTAATGGATGTTGTTGTGTTTCAGGATATTTTCTGTGCTGTCTGCAATTCTGTACCTGGGGAATGTGACGTATGAGCCAAAAGAAAATGGAGAGGGCCTGAAAGTGGGTCCAGATCATGTGCTCTCAGCTCTGTCTGATCTTCTCAAGGTACTTCAATAGTTCTGTACAACTCGTCAAATGACCCTTGACCCTTCTTCTTATTCATAATAGTTTCTATCGACTCATTGTTATGCCTCATATATGGAAACAGAAAGTTGTCAAAGAAGCTGATGTGTGGTTGAATTTTAATGTTAACATTAGGGCTGTCAAACGATTAATCGTGATTAATCGCATCCAGAATAAAAGTTTGTGTTTACGTAATTTATGTTGGTATACTGTGCTAATTAATTTTGTATTTATGAACACATACACATAAATGCACTTATTTTAGAAAAATATAAAATATAACAATTAATAAACGTTTGTTTAGAATTTAAATTATTGGTAAATATAAATGAATACATTTAAATATTTCCTAAATATATAGACAAGTATGTGTATGTTTTGTGTTTATAAATACAACATTAATATGCACTGTACACAGATATATATGATGTAAACACAAACTTTTATTCTGGATGCGATTAATCGCGATTAATCGTTTGACAGCCCTAGTTAAAATGCATTCTCCGTTCTCAGCTTTATAATCAAGTGGTTCAGAAATGATACATTTCACCTTCAAGAAACCTAACCTCAGTGAACTTTGACACTTCAGTACAATACATGAATCGTTTTGCATTGTAAACTGAGCAATTTCAAGCATTAAGCAATCTGAAGTTTATAAGAACCACGTCGTTATTTTGTTGCATTTTTAATAACATTTTTTAAAATACATTTCAAAATGAATTTACAGGTTAAAGTGGAGCTGCTTGTGAAAGCACTGACGAAAAGAAAAGCGATGACAGCTAATGACACGCTGATCCTGCCTTACAGCCTCAGTGAGGTGCGTTTGCATCTTTCTTGTGCCACATGGTGCCATTCGTTTATTTGCATTTCTGACACACTGTGCGAACGGCACCTTGAAACATGATTGTGTATCCACTATTCTCATGTTTGTGCTCTTGTATTTAGGCTATCACTGCCAGAGACTCGATGGCCAAGTCTCTGTACAGTGCCCTGTTTGACTGGATTCTCCTGCGAATCAATCACGCTCTCCTCAACAAGAGAGACCTGGAGGAGTCCGTCCCGGTACAGAGATCATCAGTCATCACTCAAAACAAAAACTTGTCAAAAGATTTTATATTCATCCATATTGTATAGTTCAAATATACATACACGTATTTCTTTTTAAAAATGTAATGTGGCCGTTTAAACATTGAAACATTTCCTGGAAAAATTAGGAAAAACGAAATTAAACGATGAATTGGAAAATACCAGTGGACTAACAATCTAATGACAGTTCTGCTGAAGGAAGTGTTTCTAAGTGTCAAGAAGATGTTTTATTTTAAAGCAAGACGAGATCGACGAGATCTTATTTGCTGTTTTCCACTCATTCAAGGGACTGGTGAAAAGCAAGTTGTTTGACGTCCTATTTTATGTTTGTATAAATGATTTTCCTCATCGCAGTGCCTATCCATTGGTGTTCTGGACATATTCGGATTCGAAGATTTCAAGATAAACAGCTTTGAACAGTTCTGCATTAATTATGCTAATGAGCAGCTACAGTATTACTGCAATCACCGCATCTTCACACTGGAGCAGGTGAGTGTCTCCTCTGATCGTGATGAATCGGGACCTCTTTAGTTTTGCAGACATGAACTCCGACATTCGATGTGTTTTAGGAGGAGTACATGTCGGAGGGCATCACATGGCACACGGTTGACTATCCTGACAACACTGGCTGCATTAGTCTCTTCAGCAAGAAACCCACTGGACTCTTTTATCTGCTGGATGAGGAAAGCAAGTGAGTTTTATCCCTTAAATTTCGTGCTGTCTACATACACAGAACTGGTGTGAATCAGGACGGTTATTCGTGACTAATTTTAATACGAAATAAAAGTTTTTGCTTCCATAGTAAATGTGTCTGCACTGTGTATTATAATTATGTATATATAAATACACACACATGCATGTATAATTGTAAGAAAAATGATACATCTATATGTTATGTTTATATTAATATAAATATTTAATATGTCAATATACAATAAATTAATTAATTTAAATTAAATAAATGAGTAAAGTCTGTAAACTTTCAACATATCGTTTTGCACACTGAAAGTATGTTAGTCAAAATGTCTATAATTTGTGACATAATCTTGACATCCCATACCTACTTTTTAAGTGAATCTATTTATATGTATATACAGCCGCGATAAAAATACAGAGGCCATTTCAGAGACAGTTTTACTCATTTTAAAGGTAAAATTGTGTGTTAATGTAAAATGATTGTTTTTGTTTCATTCTGTGAACTACCAACAATATTTCTCCCAAATTTCAAATAAAAATATTGTTTCTATTTGCATCTATTAGCAGAACATGAAAACTGGAGAAACAGGTCAAAATAACGGAAAAGATGCTCTGTATTTTTTCAGACCTCAAATACTGCAAAGAAAACATTCATTTACCCTTTTAAACAATGCAACGGTCATATTTCTACATGTATTTAAGAAAAAATAATAATTATGTGATCACCTTGATTTTTATCAGTTTTCATAAAGAATGTCATGCTGTCAGTCTTTCACATTGCTGTTGGATGACTTTGTCATTCCCGAGGTTTGAATTTGTTGAAAATGTTATATATATATATATATTTACATTGACATATATACTAATTTGATTAACTTATTAACTGTAGTAAATACATTTTTGAATACATTTATTAACTTATAAGAAAGAGTAATTTAAAGCATTATTATAAATATACATTTAAAAATGTAAAACTAGACGACCAACAAACATGTTTCACATTCTTTAAATGAAAGCTTCACTGTTTTTGTCTCTTTGCTCTTCTCTAGTCTGTTTGTTATCTATACATTACTTTTAAAAGTATTAAAATCATCGAGTTATTTCAAACCATTGAGATATTGAGTTATATGCGCATTTGCAAGTACTTACATCATTGCAATACGCAGCCCTAATTTGAGGCAACTTTCTTTAAAACAAAGATGAAAAGAACAGTCATAAGCCTTTCCTTTTCAGAGAGGCAAAGGTTTTATTAGAATATCAGTCAAAAGCACATTTGGGAAATCTGTCAGGAAAAGTGGGACGATCTGGTTTCATCTGATACCTTGCATGCTATTTAGGATAGACGCGTCTCCTGTAACGCTTCTCTGGTGTAAATATTATGTCCATCTGTGTTCTGCCCTCTTTAGTTTTCCTCACGCCACAGATCGCACCCTCCTGGAGAAGTTTAAACAGCAGCACCAGCAAAACCAGTCCTTTATGCGAACCACAGTGCAAGAACCTGCCTTTGTGATTAAGCATTTTGCTGGAGATGTCAAGTATCAAATAAAGGTAACCGCAAAACCCCAGAACTAAACTTGATTCCCATTTGTGCTTTCAGTCTGAGTGCAGTTGTGAAGGAATGAGGTAACAACATTTGAGATGTGTCTGCTCTACAGGACTTCAGGGAGAAGAACACGGACCACATGAGGCCGGATATTGTTGCCTTGCTGAGGAGCAGCGAGTGCAGTTACCTGAGGCAGCTGATCGGGGCAGATCCCGTGGCCGTGTTCAGATGGGGTATCCTCAGGGCCACTATACGCACCTTGGCTGTTTTTAACGAGGCCGGTCGACGCTGGGCACAGAAACATCCAGGTAATCATTCTAGAGTGACTCCTCTCAGAAGAGGAATTTGACGTGTGGCCGCTAACGTTTGTCATTTTTCGGTATCAGATCAAATCAAACGCTACAGTAGACGTTCTCTTGGAGAAATGAAAAAACCCAGCACGGCGGTAGACGCATTCAAGGCGTAAGTCAACTGGTTCGAGCGTCGTTTTAAATGTGATTCAACTGCTTATAATCGCTTCTCGGTCTGAACAGGCGGATGTCTGGGACTGATTTTTCTTTTGATCGGTCTGAAGAGGGTCCGCTCGAAGCGTATGAGGACATTTTTGCTTCATTTGAAAATAAGAAGTAAGCTCACCTTGACCGTCGACCCATAGCTCGTGCCTTCACAATTTGTGTCTTTGGGTTCTTCTTCATTTGATGATTTTGTTGTGTGAATTAACAGTCTGAGGTTCTTTTGCCTGTGATTGGGTGTTTGACTAATTTCACTTGTGTACATTTCCTCGACAAACTTTCTACATTTGGTGTTGGGCTGAATCAGGGAATTGCATGCCAAAGTCATCCACACCATTCAGCAATCTGGTGGTGAAGTTCCTCGCAAGCTGCGTCTGTCCACAATTTCTATGAGGAAGTCTCGTCTCTTCTGTCAGTGAGTGAGCCACGTGTTCTGTCATCAGCTTTGTGTGGCTGCATCACTACTTTCTGTTTCATCTCGCGCTTGTTGTGGGTCAATGAAAAATCTGCTCTTTGTTATTCCGCCAACATGTCTGTTTTTGTGTTATTCAGACCATTTTTTCCAAAAATCTCCTTCTAACTTTTATCTTGCCACTCTTTAGGAAGAACAGGCCAAACCGACACAAGCAGCTTATTCCGAAGGTAAATACAAGCATCATTTGTTGTCTTAGAAGTGCGGTGTTGAATATTATAATGTAGAATTGTGTGGCCTGTGGAGGAGACATGTGCTTGGACTTTTAACCTAGTTGATGGAAAAATGATCAAAAAGTCATCTCGCACGTATCGAGAGACCATGATGCCCACGTCTGTAAGATGTCTCCTGAAGATCTGTAAACATCTGCTGTGGAAAAGCAGTTTTACATGGATTCTAAATCATAAACATCTTTCAGACATCTTCTAGATGTTTACATGACCTCTGACAGGAAATGTCTCGGAGACGTATTGCAGATGAGCAAACAGTCAAAAAATACGTCTTGCAGATGTAAATGCAGACATCAAATAGACGTCTCCCGGATGTACAGTATGTGTGCTGTTAGGGATGTGTGGTTGAAAAACTTAAACCCATGACCCTTCCCTGATAGCACACCCCATCTGGCTTACGTCTGTTTGACGTCTGCATTTACATCTGTAAAACATCTGCAATACATCTCGGAGACGTCTGTACTACGTCTGCTTAAGATCTGGAGATCTGGAAAGCATCTGCTGTGTAAAAACACCTGCTACACATTTTGGAGCAGTTTTGCATCCATTCTTAATAATAAACATCTTACAGAGATCTTATAGATACCTGTCTCCAAGGTGTATCGCAGATGAGCAAACTATGAATTGCAGATGTAAATGCAGATGTCAAATAGACGTAAGCCAGATGTATGTGTGCTATCAGTGTTGTGCTGCAATGCTAATGCCAACAACCACTCGGCACACTTTAGACACCTTATAGCAACATTCTGACAACTATACAAAAAGCCCTGTCACGGCAGCACACAGTTGTACAAGCACCTTTCCATATCATTTGTATATTTTGAAACACAAGCCATTGCCCTCAATGTTACTCTTCCTCGCTTTCTGAGCAGAATCTCATCGATTCCCAATCTTTGAAGCTCATCATGGGCCTCACGCAGCACAATCGTGTGACCAGGTCCCTGCTTCATCTGCACACCAAGAAAAAGCCTCCAAGCATCAGCGCTCAGTTCCAGGTTCCATTTGATTCTCTTTGTGGGGAAAATAAAAGGGCGATCACTTGTTCCATCTCTGTGTGAAAGCCTCCTGTGGTAACTGTAAATGAGATAAAAGGCTGTAGGGAGGTTTTGATATGATTTCAGAGGTTTAATGGACGCTGATGGACAAATCAATGAGTCACATGCTTTCTTAATTTCTGCTGTCCAGGCATCTCTAAGCAAGCTGCTGGAAACCCTCAGGAAAGCTGAACCTTTCTTTGTTCGCTGCATCAGGTCTAATGCTGAGAAGGTATAGCGACGGGGTGTTATCATTTGTCTTTTTTAGGTTGAGAAACAAGCAAATCATTCTGTTTTTATTTGTTGGCATGTCTTTACAGAAGGAAATGCTCTTTGATGATGGACTAGTTCTGCAGCAGGTGAAGTACACGGGAATGTTACAAACAGTTAAAATAAGGAGTTCGGGGTATGGAGCGAAGTTCACTTTCAAGGTAATGTCGTATGACTATTTAGTTGTTTAGTTATACATAAAAAAATATTTTGAAATGAATTGCACAGTTGAGTAACACAATTAATTTAATATTAAATATGTTACTTTTTGAAATAATAAAATAAACAATTAAAAAACAAAATAAATGAAAAAGTAAGAATTTTGTTTGATATTTAAAAAGTAATAAATAAATAAAATAAACACAACAAGTAAGAATTTTTGTTTGATATTTTAAAAAAGTAATAAATAAATAAAATAAACACAACAAGTAAGAATTTTTGTTTGATATTTAAAAAAGTAATAAATAAATAAAATAAACATAACAAGTAAGAATTTTTGTTTGATATTTAAAAAAGTAATAAATAAATAAAATAAACGCAACAAGAATTTTTGTTTGATATTTTAAAAACGTAATAAATAAATAAAATAAACACAACAAGTAAGAATTTGTTTTGATATTTTAAAAAAGTAATAAATAAATAAAATAAACATAACAAGTAAGAATTTTTGTTTGATATTTAAAAAAGTAATAAATAAATAAAATAAACGCAACAAGTAAGAATTTTTGTTTGATATTTAAAAAAAGTAATAAATAAATAAAATAAACGCAACAAGTAAGGATTTTTTTTTATATTTTAAAAAAGTAATAATAAATAAAATAAACACAACAAGTAAGAATTTTTGCTTGATATTTAAAAAATAAAATAAACACAACAATACCAAGAGCAAGACACAATCCAACAGCCAACAATATTTTTCTGATGTCTTAGATCAACAATTACATAAAAATAGTGAACAGAATGTAAAACCTTCCTTCAAATCTACATCAAACACAAACTCGATTGTGAAATAGATTGCTATGGGCTGTAGGCCAGCAAAATGCTTGTTATTAATAATAAATTAAACAAACTACATGTTGCTTTTCAAAGGGGTGTAAAATGCTGTAATGTCTATTCAATTGTATTCTTCTATTCAGTGTCAACCACAAAACTGGAACATCCTTTGTTATCAAATAGTGATATGCTTTTATCTAAATGAGTTAACAGGATATCAAATTCGCTTTGATCTTAATACATTTTTATTGTTAATTTGAAATCATATCAATTTGGATTAGTTTTGTTTTTAATCCAGATACAGCCCGATTATAGGCTGGACTATGCATGCAAATGCCTTTCATGAGCTGCTTTGAGACATTTAATGGTTTGTCTTTTTTTAATACATGAAGGAGTTCACAGATCAGTTCAGAGTGCTGCTGCCTAAGGAAATGTCAACACCTCAGGATGACATTGCTATCCTGCTGAGGAAAATGAGATTACCCGACACCAGTTTTCAGATCGGCCGGACCAAGGTTCCTCTTATTTTCACTGACCTGACACTTGTAATCCCAAACTGCGATTCAGTTTTCTGTAATCAAGTGTTAATCTGTCTTGACAGGTCTTTTTGAAAGAGGCCGAGAGGCAAAGACTCCAGGAAGCGCTCCATAAGGAAGTGATGCAACGCATTATCATTCTGCAGAGGTGGTTTCGTGCTTGTTTAACAAGGAAGCATTATTTGCAAGACAGGAAAGGAATTATAACTATACAGGTACAATACGTTTGCTTTGTCTGCAGTCTAGGGACTTTCCCAGACTCGTGTAATATGTTCTGAAAAAAGATAAACAGTTTGTTCCAGTTATAAATGTTATTTGACATTAGAACCTGATTTGTTTGTTTGACATTTATCTGACGTTTAATGTTTGGACATGTAGTGTCTTCATAAAAGTAATATTCAGTTAAATTATAAAAGTGTTTAAAAGTACAAAATTGTTATTGGGGTTACAGTATATTGGTCTCTTACAGTTTTTTCTTGCATTAGTTTGATAAACAGACAGTACTTGTCTCTGCATATTATGAGCTGGGAAAAGAAAAATATTTTGACAGCAAACACTTTTAAGATAAAAGTATAAAAAATACACGGTTCTGCTTAACGCCGCTGTCCTTCCGAAACCTCGGATGTCCACATTCGCTGTGTTTCAGGAAATGCACTGTACTTTTTAAACGACTAGATTCTGTGTTCTCAAAGTTGACGAGCACTTTTTAATTCTTTTTATTGGTTAGATATTTACAAAACCCAGTGACAAACTATCGGTTATTTTAGTTCAATCAAAAAAAATATTGGCCTGAAAATTATTGGAAAAACTTAAACTAAACGAAAAATTGAAGTGTTGCCTCAGAAATAAACTGAAATTAGTTGAAAGGCACTAAAATTACAAACAAAAACTTTATTAATGTTATCGTTATCATTAGTCGCCCTTTATGTTAGTCAAAGTGTACAAAAATGAAAAGTAAATTAATTTTATATAGAAACATTTAAATAAATTATTTTTATGTTGCTATATAAGAATAATTTGTTGTCAGTTTATTTTTATTGTATTTTAATTCTTCTGTTCATTTTAGCACTATAATAACTCTGATGAATATAAAGGGTGACTAATAATAACGAACTATGGCAAAAATAAAAATGACTAAATACGAGAGGAGACGGGAGATACAAGGTTTCAGATGGACACCAGCATTAAGTTTTGTTTGCTTTGGTACAATTTATTTTGCTCTTGTCCATTTTAAATGCATGTCTAAAATGTAATTTTGCTAAAGCCACTGTGCAACAATGCAAAATTGTGACAAGAAATAAAATGTAGCTGAATTGTTATCCCAATCGCATGGTTCGGTTGGGAATTCCGGCCTTAGATCATAATGGATCTGAGCAGATTTTTACCCTCTCATCATTCAGCGATCATGGCGTAGTTTCCGTGACACGACCCGGGTCAGGGCAGCTAATGTCATCCAGACCGCATGGCGAAAGTCCCAGCAGAGAGCCGTCTATCTCAAGGAGAGAGAAAAACTCAAAGGACAGAAGTACGTCTAAGTTGCAGTCATTATTAACACATGAATATGTTTATTACCTTCCACATAAAGCAGTTACTGTAGTCCTGGCCTTTATTTCAGATCTGCCAACGACAAAGGCCGTTCGAACGCAGCGGGAAGAACCGAAAAAGAGAAGACGAAAGAGCCACCTCCAAGTCTCCCAGGAAGTCAGACGAAACCTTTGCCTCCACTGCCAGATGAAACCCGCACACCAAAGACCAGGCCTGATGTCTCCAGACAACCTGCTTCTGTTTGGACAGAGCAACCTAACATCAATAGTGAGGACCGGACCGGTCGAGAGCGCAAAGACAAGAGTGGCTATAATGAAAGCAAAGTATCTCACGCAGGCCTCCCTCGGCCGGTCTCGCTGCAGCTGAACATGGGCCAGAGCGGGACAGATGACAATAATGTACAACTCCAGCGCAACATCAAGACCAGCAGGTTGAAAGAAAAGCCCGAGAAATGGAAGGATAGAAGTAGCGAAGCAGCACACTTTGAGAAAATCAGTTCTGAGATCACACGGCTTCAGAATCGGAGGACGATAGGATTGCAGTAAGAGTTGTGTTCTTCCCTGATGCCCTTTGAGCATTCTTTGAAATGTACTTAAAGAATAGCAGTTGTTTTGATCTACAAGACAAACTTATCAAGCGTGGCTCAATTGTCCAAATGCTTTTGGAGCCACATGAATTTTGTTGCCTTAAAGGAGTAGTTCACTTTCAAAATAGATTTTCATGATTATTATCTCACCCCTGTTGTCATCCAAGATGTTTATGTATTTGTTTCTTTGGTCGAAAAGAAATTAAGGTTTTTGATGAAAACATTCCAGGATTTTTCTCCGTGTAGTGGACTTCAATGGACTCCTATCGGTTGAAAGTCAAAATGACAGTTTCAGTGCAGCTTCAAAGGGCTTTAAAGGATACCAGACGATGAATAAGGGTCTTATCTAGCGAAACAATCGGTCATTTAAAAAAATAAAACTGTATATGCTTTATAAACACAAATGCTCGCCTCGCTCTGTTCTGCGATGCGCGTTCATGACTTCACAAAATACATAATTACGTTGAAAAGGTCACGCTTGACGTAGGCGGAAGTACCGAGTCAGTGTTTACAAGTTGAACGTGCAAGTTTTCAACGTTATTACGTGAATTCATGAACGCGCATCGCAGAACTTAACCCTTTCTTTCGACTAAAGAAACAAATACATAAACATTTTGGATGACATTTATTTTGAAAGTGAACTACTCCTTTAACATCCTTATTTTATGTATTTTTTCTTATTAAATATTAGGAAAGGTGGCATTTCTCAATCCCTGGAAAATGTCTACAGAAGGAGCTCTTCAGAGTCCGACAGCTCCACCTCATCTTCCAGAACTGAGGTAGCGTGTACAAACCCACCTGTCGTCTGTTTCGTCAAATCAAAAAAAATTGTTGTCACCAAAATGTGTTATCATTGAATTGCACAGATGTGTGGTGTCTGTAAATAACTGGATCATCAGGTACAGGTTACTCTCTTTATCACCTAAAACGGTTCACGTATCGTAGGCAACACTTCTTGTCCGTAAGCGCTTCAAGCACAAGCGCAGGTTAGCACCTCCCCGCAGCGGACTGCAGCTGGAGCATCAGGATCAAGATGACCTGGAGTTCTGGAGTTTTCCCTTGCCCCCCATAAGCCCCTCCACTCCTGTCCCGTCCAGTAGTGGCAGGATGCTGAACGCTGTGGTAAAAGACCGAGCAAGGGCCTTAAGAGCTGCGGTGGGCCTTGCTTTTGCACGGAATCAGCTTGGGATTGATTTCAGATCGTTTCAGGAAACCGAGCTGATCCTGTTCTTTCTAACTGGAAGCTGGTTTCTGACCTTTTTTGTTTGCTAGTTGACACCGCACACACACATGCTGCACACGGAGACTGTCGCTAGTGATGCTAATGTGTTCTGAATGTTGTAAATGTGGGATGGAGAGGTTTGTTGTTAAGGGGGTGGATCAGCCAAATCATCATTTATTCACCCTAATGTCATTTCAAACCTGTATGACTTTCTTTCTTCTGCAGAACTCAAAAGAAGATATTTTGAAAAATGTTTGTAACCGAACAACATTGGACCCCATTAACCTGCGTTGTATGAACACAAAACCACTGAGACATTTCTCACAAATATCTTCTCTTGTGTTCCACAGAAGAAAGAGTTGTAAGCAGATTTTGAACGACGTAAGGGTGAATGATGGCATTGATCCGTCTCTTTAAGAGTGTGTTTAGACCACTGCAGTCAGTTTCATGTTGGACTCTATATTTGAAACCACAGCCATGCTATTCATGTCTTCATTATAGAACCGATTCAGCTGTTTATTTTCACTTTGCTTTGTAACAGATAATAAATCATATTCACACCCTGTTCAATAATAACATGGATTCTTGTTTTGTAATACTCGCTAATAATTGGCTCCAGGCTGTGAAGTATCTGTTTTTGTGAGGTTTATTTTCTTTTTAAACCACATGATCTCACATTGGTAGATACTGTGGCTGGTAAGAGCTGCTAACCATTCTTTCACTGGAAAATGTTGTTTTCTCAACCTTAGGCCATCCAAGATGGAGATGGTATTGCCTCTTCTGTAAACAACAGTAAGGGAGATCTTTAGCTGAAACCATGGTGCTCTGCAAGATATAAAAGGTCCTTCAACAAGCACAACACAGAATTAATCCCAGTGCCTCCTGACAATATATTGACGTCCTATGAAGTAAAATGCACAATGCTTTTGAAGCTCTGCACAAGAAACCCATTTGGCATCCATTTGGTTATAATGTTGTAAAAAACAATCAGCGATTTGCTCTAATGGCGCAGTATAACCTTAGGAGTTATGGGGATTAGTTAAATTTTGTTTTGACTGGATCTGCTTTGTGAACTTCCAAAGACATGACACGTGCGGACCACAGTTTCAGCGAATAATCTTATTTACTGTTCTACTGCAGAAACAATGTCACTTGCATCTTAGATGACCTGAAAATGTTACGCATCTACAGCCAATTTTCATTTTCCAGTGTACTAATGTTTTATTATTATGGATAATTCACCAAGACCTGTAACTCGGTTTGAGCTTAATATAAAAGAAAATATCGCTAAAATGAACTATTTCTTAGTAACCCATTTCAAAAAAGGTCAATGGGTTGTTACGCAGGATGGGAGATCTAATGATGGTGGTGGCACTAATGAACTGTTAAAAACATCTTTGCAAGCTGGTCGTGATCCTCAGCTAACTAGTTAAATTGTATCTGCTTATGGACAATGGTCTTTTCCCTCCTGATTGGCTGTGGTTGGTTGGTTGGTTGGTTGGTTGGTTTGTTTATTGATTGCGGTGCATGCTGGGACTGTAGATAACAAACTTGTTTATGCTGCTTATGAGACTTAATGTTATGTACAGATTTTATTGGACTGATCGAGATTTGTGTGAAATTCATTTTTTCTCTTAAAAAGATCTTTGATTCATACTTTTGTTAATATGACTATAACACTATTTGGGTCTTTCAGATTCTGTCACCTGTGGAACATGATGGGTCGGCGATTAGCACAAACAAGACACGTGAGACAAGCGAGGAGATACCTGCAAGGTGATCAGTCTAGTCATCACCTTTTTTGCATTTTCATAGATTTGAATTATTCTGCAAAACAATCAAACATCTAAACCACGGATTGTTTTAGATGCTGATAATGAAAGTGAAAATGCTTGCTATTTTCTTGATATTGGAATTAGGGATGCGCCGATAAGGATAAAGGCTATTGCACATTGAGTCCAAAATTTGCGTCCGAAATTTCCGCACGTTAAAAAATAAATAAAACCTCGCGTTGTGTCAATCACATTTACACACTGCCTCTGCATTTTTTTGCATCCGTAGCAAGCATTTTGAGAGGCATTTTGACAATTCCGAGACACCGTACAAACGAGCGCCAAATACAATACAATATATGAATTATATATTCATATAAATGAATAAAGATCATTTATATGGCCGATAATATATTGTGCATCCCTAATTAGGATATAGCAGTAAATTTTCAACACATGTTTTTGTCCAGAATATGTTTGTCATCGTGATGTATTGTCGTTTGTGTGCTGTAGGCGTGGATTCCTACAACGTTTTATGAAGCGTCTGACACCCCTAGATGGAAGTACTACCATGACAAAAACACTGGCAGAAAGAGAAGAACTAGGTGAATTTCATTGAGCCATTTGATCCATTATGTCCTTATATTCCATATTCCATGTGCCAATCTACATGGATTGAATTTTGCCTTGAATCGCCTCTCTTTGACTTGTCTTTATTTTTTGGGCAAGAAGCCAGTGGCTCTCACCCTTATTCCCCTCGTGCCAAAGGCTCAGCAGCCACTGTACCTGGACCCCGTCGCAATCCCACCATTAAGATCAGCAGAGCCACTCGTGTCCAGGAGCAGTGGAATGCATCACTGGACCGAGAGATCAATGACACTAATGAACTCCGTCACCTGGATGAGTTCTTGGGCAATCAGGTTCGTGTTGATGTTCATATTTCTCCATCATCCTCTTCTTGTGAGCTTTGATGTGCATTCCTAGTTGCGATTCCCATAGAATCTGTTTGTTAAAAGTAATGTCAGGATGTAATGTGAAAGTATTTACTCTTTTGTTGATGCGGAATGCAGATGAATGATCTAAGCACCAGATCAAAGGAACACTCGGAGACTGAAAAAATCTTCTTGACGGCCACCACAGAGTTCAGAAAAACCATCAAGAGCATGTACTCCATCTCAGTAAGTTGGTCAGCCCTTCCTATCACTGACCTTATAACCAAAGCTGCAAGAGCCAGATTTGAAAATCAATGTTTAGCGCACCTGTTGGCCTACAATTAAATGTATAGTTTCACGTTACCTGATCATTTGCATCACCATCATAATTCTTTGAAGATCAGTGCCTTAAATGGTGCCAGATCTGGGTTTACAAGATCTGGGTTTTGATTTACAAGTATCACATTTTTATAGCAAACAACTGTGCGTTTGTTGTGTCCAAAAGAATCCCAGTATTGGTTATAAGACGCTGATGTCAGGCTACCAGTTGAAGGTGTCCAGTCTTGCAGGGCTGAAAAAAGCTTCTGAGGTGCCTCTGGTGGTGAATCTTTTCCAGTCAATGCTGGATGGCTTTATAAGGGGGGAGCTCAAACGATTGGAGGCCCCTGACGCTCTTAAGGTAACTTCTCAAGCACTAGAGGTTTCTACACAATCTCAGCCAAATCTATTTCTTGAGATGAAAAGCAAGTCATCTCCAAGCCCACATGAATGTCCGCTCAAAAGCTCGACAGATTTACACAAAGTCAACATTTATAGAATTTTACGCATCCCCTAGCCCTGTACCCATGTATTTTTTTGGTCACACTTTATTTTAAGGTCCAGTTCTCGGTTTTAGTAAACTATTAACTACGACTTTTGCTTACTTAACTCTTAATTTTTTGCTTATTAATAGTTAGTAAGGTAGTTGTTAGGTTTAGGTATTGGGTAGGATTAGGGATGTAGAATATGGTTATGCAGAATATGTGCTTTATAAGTGCTTATACACAGCCAATATGCTAATAATAGGCATGCTAATAAGTAACTAGTTAATAGTGAGAATTGCCATTTTTTTATACAATAGTCACACTTTTCTATTAGTCCCAGTTCTGTTTACCACAAGTAACCAAATGCATTCCGTACAATTCCACACATTTTTCATCTAAAATATGTGCAAAAAAGTGGGTTGTGTGTAGCAATAATTAAACTTAAACTTTTTTTCAGAGTAAGGAAAGAAACCGAAGAAAATCTATTAAAGGCGGTGCGAAATATGTAAGTTATTTTAATAACATTGAATACATTTATGAAATATATTTGTTGCAACTCCAATTGTTGTTTTGCTTTGTCTCTCTCTAAGCCCGACAGCCCATTGAATCATTCATTGAGCACATACCAGGTGACCATCATGCAGTCATGTGACCAGTGCAGCTCATACATATGGGCCATGGAAAAGGGCTTCATGTGCAGCTGTAAGCATCAACCGATCACACGCTCGGTGCATGGTGCGGAGGATTCAGTGATACTTAAAGCTGTTTTTTCTGTTTCAGCTTGTAAAATGGTGTGTCACAAGAAGTGTATTATCAAGATAACAACGCGTTGCACAACTTTCTGTGGCAAGAAGGTGAATACCGATGCTATACAGTACTAATGTACACAGTGGTGTTCCTTATTTCCTTATCACATGTACTTTGAAACCTTCCACAGTTGGTCCATAAATGAAAAAAAATCAAATAAAAAAACATGTGTCTTTCTTCAGTGGAACACAAAACACGATTTTTTTGGTTTTGTGTCCATGCAATGGATGTCAGTGGGGGGTCAATGTTGTTTGGTTACCAACATTCTTCAGCACATCTTCTTTTGTGTTCTGCAGAAGAAAGTCAATTGAGGTTTTGAACTCCAGAAGTAGTTCTTACATCTGTGATATGACTTTAAAGTAATAGTGTTGCACATTGATGTCGGCTAACGGACACAGTTCATGTTTAATAGTATGCTTCTGTTCTTCAGAAAGAGGTTGACCAGAGTACTCTTCACTTCGGTGTGGCTTTATGCAGCCTGGTCCACACTGCCGACTCTGTGCCGTATGTCATAGATAAGATGCTGGTGCACGTCGAAATGAACGGACTGTACACGGAGGGCATCTACCGCAAGTCAGGCTCAGCCTGCCGAGTCAAAGAGGTTCACAAGATACTGGAAAAAGGTAGCACTTCATGATCAGAGATTAGAGGATCTTTAGCCGTCTTTAAGAATCGGCTGAAAGCACATCTCTTCCGTCAACACCTGACCGATCAGTTCTGACTTCTGTTTCTTTTCTACTCTTTCAAACTAAAACTAATCTTAGCTCTGTATACTGTGGTAGGCTAAATGAGACCAGTTTTACTGCACTTATGCTTTTTGTTGTCCTTTTGTTGTTCCAATTACTTCCATTGTTTACCTCATCTGTAAGTCGCTTTGGATAAAAGCGTCTGCTAAATGACTAAATGTAAGTCTACCACCTGTCAATCAACCACTGTGCTACTACATCATCATCTAAATTTATACATACAGCCGCAGAATAAAATAAGAGACCATTTCAGAGACCATTTATACAGTAGCTATGTGTTTAGGTAAAATGATCGTTTTTGTTTCATTCTGTGAACCTCTTAATAATATTTCTCCCAAATTTCAGATAAAAATATTGTTTCTATTTGCATTTACTTTCAGAAAATGAAAACTGGAGAAACAGGTGAAAATAACAGAAAAGATGCTCTGTATTTTTCAGACCTCAAACACTGCAAAGAAAATAAGTTCATATTCACTTTTAAGCAAGACAGCAGTAATATTTGTACATGTATTTGGGGAACGTTTTATGTGACAACCTTGATTTTTATCACAGTTTTCATGTGTCTTGTAATGTTGTCAGTCTTGGATGACTGTGTCACTCCTGAGGTTTGATCTTGACACTGGACTGGAATGGCTACAATACATGTAGAAATGCTGATTTGAAATGAACATTTGGAATGGTCTCTTAATTTTTTTCACGGCTGTATATCATACTTCTTACTCCACTACATTATATAAATATATTTTACATGATTTTTTACCCTTAATAATTATTTTCATTATAATTTAGTACTTTCTTACTTTGTAACATTTTGATTAAAATTACTTAAAGTACTAGATTTTTAATGTACTGAAATATTAAAGGTAAAAAATCGACATGTATTTATGAAATTTAGTGGAGAATTTTTCCACAAGTAAAAACACTACAGAACGTACAGATACTTGGAAATGTACTTGAGCGTAAAAATGCTGACGTACCGTCCACCTCTGCTTTTTATACATTTTTGCATTTTTTTATTATCCCTTTCATGTATAATCGTGTATTTATACTATTATGTATATATTACTTTTGTGTGCATTTACTGGTAATTCTAATCAACTTAAAGTCCCAGTGAAATTAAAAATTACAATGCCTGTTTTTTCATGAAATATTGCAGCGTTTATTGTAAATAGTTTATCAATGTGGGTCATTTTCTTTTTAAAATCCATGTGCCCTTATAAACTTCAGTTAAAATCTGAAAATGCACTTCCATCCTGTAATGACTATTCATCTCAAATGGCGCATGTTAGACGGTTTGGCGGAGCATCCGTTAACTCCTCCCCTTCAACTGTCAGTCTAATGCCAGTTTCATTTCAAAATGCAACAGCTGTTTTTATACATACAATCAAATCACAGAGAAAGACGAAAGCCACGCCCACTATTTATCTCATTCAAAATCCCGTTTCACTTGGAAATGCGTCAAAATACGGAAGTAAAAACGATTGCAACTTCCAGTTCAGGGGGCATGTCCTCTTTAAAGTTGTTTTTTGTTGTTGTTTTCTTCAGATCCTCAGGCTGTCTCCCTCGAAAACTACCCCATCCACATCATCACCGGTTTGGTCAAGCAGTGGTTACGGGAACTACCTGACCCGCTCATGACATACAGACTCTACAATGACTTCCTGTATGCTGCTGGTGAGTTAATGGTCATGTGCACTTTTAATGCAAAATACACTCAAATCCATTTTGGAGTTTTGGTTGTTGTGCCATAAACCCTTAAGCTCTTCATATTGCCAACCTTTTTCAATACATTAAAAATACATTCACACAAATTTCACACAGCTCAAAGGCTAATCATTTATACTGCATATGTTACAAATACGTTTCTCCTTCCTCCAGATTTGCCAGAACCATCCGAGCGGTTACGTGCCATCTACAAACAGCTAGACGATCTACCTCCCTCAAACTTCTGTACTCTTGAAAGGCTTATTTTTCATCTTGTGAGGTAAGGAACTCAAAAAGAAGCGTATGACTTACTGTCTGAATATACATCTTGTGTCTATTGCCTCGCCAATTTTTTTCTTTTTAGGGTGGCAAAAGAGGAAACCCACAATCTGATGTCAGCTAGCGCTCTGGCTATTGTGTTTGCACCCTGCATTTTACGCTGCCCTGATTCTTCTGATCCTCTTCTCAGCATGAAAGATATCAGCAAGACCACTCTGTGAGAACCATTGCTTTCTTTGTATCTTCATTTAGGACTAGCTTGTTTATTTGTTTTTTTTCTGGTGATTGCCAGTCGAGATGAGATAGATGACTTTTGTTTCACAAGCATGTTTTTTTAAGCGAGCAAAAAAAAACATTGTGGCAGCTGCGTTACACTGGGTTCACACCAAACGTGAATGAAGTGTTTTTTGCGCGATTA
Source organism: Triplophysa rosa (assembly GCF_024868665.1). Classification (NCBI taxonomy): domain Eukaryota; kingdom Metazoa; phylum Chordata; class Actinopteri; order Cypriniformes; family Nemacheilidae; genus Triplophysa; species Triplophysa rosa. The sequence goes on along the minus strand of NC_079894.1, from coordinate 672,009 downwards.
AATTACATACAAAGTCAATGCAAATACGCGTATAGACGTGAACTCACGGAAGGCGGTGCGAATGACACAAATCGGATGGCGCGATTGCCGCGAGCTCGTCTTCCATGAAGGTTGAAAATATCTGTCAGATCGCGTCACTCACACGAAAATAACTAACTTTTCCCGCAAGTTACAAAGTGCGTGGAACGCGATTGTTCACGTTTCTGGGTTCACACTAAATGCGAATTTAGCGGTTTTCTGTGAGTAAATTACACACATAGTCAATGCAAAGACGCGAACTTGTGGCAGGTGTTGCGAATGGCGCAAATCGGGCAGCGTGATTGCTGCGAAAATATCTGTCAGATCGCGTCACTCACGCAAAAATAACGAACTTTTCCCGCAAGTTACAAAGAGCGTGGAACGCGATTGTTCACGTTTCTGGGTTCACACTAAATGCGAATTTAGCGGTTTTCTGTGAGTAAATTACACACATAGTGAATGCAAAGACGCGAACTTGTGGCAGGTGTTGCGAATGGCGCAAATCGGGCAGCGTGATTGCTGCGAAAATATCTGTCAGATCGCGTCACTCACGCAAAAATAACAAACTTTTCCCGCAAGTTACAAAGAGCGTGGAACGCGATTGTTCACGTTTCTGGGTTCACACTAAATGCGAATTTAGCGGTTTTCTGTGAGTAAATTACACACATAGTCAATGCAAAGACGCGAACTTGTGGCAGGTGTTGCGAATGGCGCAAATCGGGCAGCGTGATTGCTGCGAAAATATCTGTCAGATCGCGTCACTCACACAAAAATTACAAACTTTTCCCCCAAGTAACAAAGATTGTTCGCCTTTGGTGTGAACCCAGCATTACACAGTACAAATGGAGCTCACGGCCAGTGTTTGTGTGTGCAGCTGTGTGGAGATTCTGATTCAAGAGCAAACAAGGCGCTATAATCAGAAAATGGAAGAAATTCAACAGCTGGAAAATGCAGAAGCGATGGCCATTAAACAGCTCAAGCTCAGGAGACAGAACACGGTTAGAGAATCTGTACTTGCAATAAACTGTACTGGTATCACATGAGAAACCGTTACGAAACAGATCATGGATGCTGATTGGTCAATAAGTGTTCCAACCATCTATTTATTATGTTGCTTCTCATTTTACATGATTCCGATTTTAAACAGGTGTTTGAGGGACCCAAATTAAATTCAGGTGGCTCTCCAACGGACAGGGATGAGCTGGCCCTGATCGAGCGGATCAAGTCTATTAAGGAGGACAAGTGAGTTGAGAAATGCATTTTATTCATCTTTGCGTTGCTAGCATTATACTAGCATTTTACTTAACATTATATTTAGGATGTGGAAACTTAACATACACAACATTTATTGTTTTATGAGTGGTTAAGTGACCACATTGTTCAGTTTAAATCTCATCCTGTTTGCTGTTCAGGAATAATTTGGCCTTTAGACTGCCTGAGCTCGTCCAGGAGAGCTCTGATGTGGAAAACCTCGACTCTGATTTGTTCGTCAGTACGGAGAGTCTTCTGGAAGTGAGTTTGGACTCTGAAGGTCAGTACTGAGGTACAGAACATTTGAAATACCTCGCAGGTCTTGCATGCTGTGCATCAGAAGGCTTGGAGTTACTGGTCTTGTGGTGAGCTGGAGTTGCCATCTCTCTAACCATAGGCTTGCTGCGCTGCTTTTACATTGTGAATATTAATCGAGCGTATCGCGTCAGTTCTGGTAGGTCACGTGAGCTCGCATGCGACACAACCATACCGCCAGTCTAAACTGTATGCTAATTGTCAATCATTTTTGAGGATAGTGAACCTGCCAGAACTATATTTAGACTTTTATTTGCCATGTCTTGCTTCAATGGCTAATCCAGTGCATCTGTTTCAGTGAGCGCTGCTTTGAAGAGCTCCAGGTCAGCAGAACCCGCTGAACCTCCTGGTCCAAGACGTCATCCCAAAACAGAGAATAGAAAACCCACTGCGAACCGGAACCAAAACCAGTCTGCATCGCGTCGAGACGGAGTCCAGTCCATGTGTGTCGTCCCAAAATCCCTCACCTCCTCCTCCTCTCCAAGCAATCAGGGCAAAAGACGGTTTTCTGACCTTGATATTCCTTTTATAGATGAGGAGGACGCTTAAGAAACACCAGAAGGAACACATTCTACAATTGTCTCTTCTGTTGCCGTTCAAGCAGAAGTATCCGTTTTAGATCATATCAACACTCAGTTTGTTTTGAGTGATAAATCAAATGCTGGATTAAATTGGTTATGTCTAAGAACTGCTGTTTCCCTTTTCTGCTTATGAAATACTTTTGTAAAATAACGTTAAAGCCGATTTTTACTCGTGTTGTGTATTGTGTTGTGCTAGGATTATTTAAAATATTCGTCTAACCATGACAACATTTGGAGGGGGGGTTACTTGCATGCGCTTGTCTGGCGTGTCTAGTGCAACTTTTTAAAAGCAATATGCAATGCTTTAGACCTGTAATAGTATCTCATGCAGCATTAAAAAATAAAATTAATTGAGAAATCTTATCACGTCCACTATCACGGGCATCATTCCCTTCATATCGTTTTTGTGAAATTTCTGTAAATGCAATGTTAAAAAGTAAGTTTTGCATCCCTCATGTAATGTGTAAATATTAATGTCTATATACCGCAGAAGCATTTTTAAACCATAGGAGGCTGAAATGTATGTAATTGCATGCTTTTTTTTTAAAGTATACTGTGATGCTGCTGCCATATGTCATGTCTTTGTTACACTTTTGTACACCTTAAATGCAGTTCTCGTCTTTTAGGATTATCTGTATCAAGTCCAGCTGGTGTTACCTTATCAAAAGTGTAAGATAACGCCATGCAAAGCTCTATACATGGTAAACTATCATTTTCAAGAGAAGTATGTTGGTGTCATAAAAATGATTTACACCATAAAGCCAGTTTATAGAGTTGGTTACGTCAGGTGTTGTAAAATTACTTGGCGTTGTAATACTACAAACTATAAACAAACATTTTGTGTCTTCTCTGTACTTCTTTACCGCAAAACATGTTTTATTATCCCTTAAAAATCGTAATGTTTTTTTGTTGTTGTTGCTGTTGTCACATATATAACACATCCTATATAAAGCTCCTCTAAAAGTGTTTGTGAATTCCTGTCGTTCATTTTATCGTGTTTTTATTTATTTGTGTTTTAACAACGTCTATTCACCTGGACAACAATAAAAACAGTACACCCGTCAGCAGTTTGAGGGGGGTTCCTTGTTGTTTTGTGTACCCGATTATGGCAACGGGCACTTCGGCCACACTCGCGCGGATGCTGTAATCAGCCAATCAAATCACGAGGCGGTCCGCTCCCTTATGACATTGACCAATCAATCGCCTGTCTTGTGCAACATGGGCGGGATCTGTCGAAGAGGGCGGACGGGAAGTGGCAGTCGTGTAGCTTAGCGCGGATGCTAACGGTAAAGTGAAACATTTAGCCACACCTCGCGGGTCCATCTCCCACAAACAAGAATGGACATAAGTTAACTATGACTGGAGAGAAAAAGAAGAAAAAGCGGCTGAACCGCAGCATTCTTCTGGCTAAGAAAATCATCATAAAAGATGGAGGCACTGTGAGTAAAGCCTTTCTCTGTCACTGTTAGCCATATGCTAGCATGGGCTAGCAAGCTACAACTGTGTTGTTACACGTTGAGCTTTAACAACTCTAAAATCTGTTCGATTCTCTTGCCAACTTGTCAGAGCGCTTCAGATAAGTGTGTATTTTAAAGCATCTTAACTCTTTAGAGAGACATTCGGACTTGGATTGGCGATTTAGCTAAGGCAACAGTTGCATTAGACAGACAACAGGGATGACGAGCCAGCTGGCGAGAAACACAAGCGGATCGATCATGTCTTGCGTTCTTATTTATAGGTTGGAAGAAACCTCAAAGCTTGGAAATGTAAAATCACTCAAATAAACAGTTGGCCTTTTGCAATAGACTAACTTATATGGTATCACGAGTAGCATATGTTCATGTAAGTGTTTGTCTCATCCAGACATGTGTTTTTGACATGTGTTCTGTTCTGGACACTTAAACTAACAGTCTGTCTCTAACTTTACCTGATGTCTTTAGGATTGTCTTTTAGTCCTGTCATGTAGATTTGGTTGTGTGAAAATATTATGTGGGCTTGAATGATTTTAAACAGATGGTAACGGGTTGAACGTTAGTATGTTCACATGGACAGATCTAAAGGAAAAAAAACATTTTATAATATAAAAAACAATTATTAATAGAAAAATAGCATGCGAGAGATTTATCTTCATTGTTTTGCTGTCACTAAACACAAATAACCATTTAAATGTATGCACTTTAACACCCCGGTCATAGACATCAGTGAGGTTATTCGTGGTATTTTGATGATATATTGTCATATAATTATGACCTAGCCTAGGATTTTCTATACTTGACACAAGAGTAGAAATTAATGCACAGCAGTCCAAATGACAGGTTCTACGAAGCAGCTCGCTCTAAAAGTACACATTTTAACCTTACCTGTCATTTCTAATGTGAACACAACACTTGTGTTTTCAACATACCGGGTTAAGTGACATAAATGTTTGAAAGAATTAAACCAGAAGGTATCATTGACTTGTATGATATGTGATAAGCTAAAAGGTTTCTTGACAGCATTTCTGATTCTGAATGAATCGATGGCGTAGTATCAACAGCAGCTCCTCAATAGCTTCCGTTTTGCACATCCAGTCTAACCAAAGAGAAGAAAAGAGACGTTGAATTGTGTTAAAGTGGTAGTTCACCCAAAAATGAAAATTCAGTTTTTTCACCGTCACCTGTATGACTTTCTTTCTTCTGCAGAAAGCAAAAGAAGATATTTTGAGCAACGTTGGTAACTAAACAACAGCGGACCCATTGTACAAATATCTTCTTTTGTGTTCCAGATGATATATCGCGATTCGCACTTATACCTGTCTAGGGCGATTCTGAAAACGCAAAGGCTTCGATTCTGTGTTTATGCACAGTTCTGATCTAAAATCACTCGTTTATAACGTGCATTTGAAAAAGCAACACGCGTCAAACATCATCATTATAAATATACTTTATTGTCATGAAAATACCCGAAAAGGTTTGAAGAACAGCGATAGAATATCACCATTGGCATTTCCTGGAACTACGTGTGTAAATCGTTCTTCTTCTGTGGCCCATATTCAGAGCACCCTCTGGCTTTCTGATGTGGCAACATTGAACCATAATTCATTGAGAAACTGAGCATAAGAATTGCACAATATATCGTCCTTGCCCTTAGCCATATACAGGTTTTTAATGACATGAGAATGAATAAATGAAGACAGAATTTGTATTTTCGTGTGAACGATCCCTTCAAGGGTGTGGTTTCTGTGGGACACCTATATTAAACTTCCATGTTCTCTCTGGGTTTGTTTAACCTGCCCTTCTCTCTGTGGTGTGTTTGTTCTTCGCTTACAAAGCTGCACAGTTAACCACTTAGACACAGGCCACCGGTCTTTCTCTATTCGTCACTAATGATCCGTAGCAGTCTGTTGCCTGTTAAACACAAGAACTTGCATTCAGGGTTTAGAACCCCACTAAATCCCTCACAGAGTCATAGTTGTACATCAAGCTTTTTACCCAGCATTCAAAGCTTGCGGTTTAATAGATGTAATATGGAACGGTTAAGCCTGTGAGATGCAGAGAGGTACTTTGTGCCCTGTATGATATTGTTTATCTAATGCATATAGTAATAAAGTGTATGGTTGGTCTGAATATTGATGTTTGCTCTGCCTTATCGGCTGTAATGTGGGTCCATTTGTCTTGTATGATCTTACACCATATTGGTTCGTTTGTTCATGTTGACACTTCCTGTAGACAGTTATGTTTGTAGTAGTGTTGTTAGTGATGTAAATGCTTCTCTTTCAGCCACAGGGGATTGGCGACCCCAGTGTTTACCATGCGGTCGTGGTTATCTTCCTGGAGTTTTTCGCCTGGGGACTGCTCACCACCCCGATGCTTACGGTAAACCAGTTTTACATCCCCACCCTCTTTCACATTATCACTTCCAAACAAATGATGGAAAGCCTCAGACGTGAATGTACGCGTTCATCCGGCCGCCCTCTTTCTCCGCTCCTTTTGTGTCCATAACAAGGAGTGACATTTCCCATCGCTCGGACTCGAGTGGACTGCGTGAATGCACGCATAAATGAATCCTGATCAAATGGAAAGAGCAGGATGACGCACTCGGTCTTAGCTGATGAGTGGTGAATTGTGTCGGAGTGTTAAATGAACACGACATCAAATAGTGTCTTGCTAATAATCGCTTTTTTATTCGAAAGGTTAACTGGAGGGTTTGCCAGACCACAGGAGTGCAAATGAAGCCTGTGCTTTATTTTCTAGCTTGGTCTGTTGTTTTCTAGCAGTCAGCATTGTTGAAACTCTTTCCTGTACATGATCCCAGTCACAGGATGCTTTTCCAAAAAACCTGTCAAAGTCAGCTGTGGCTCTGAGACCAACCAGCATCCCTAAGATTTACACTGCATGCAAAGTGGCATCGCAGTTTCCTTGGGTTGAATAATGTATGAGTTGAAAGCAGTGTGGCGAACGTTGGGTTTGGCTTTCACTTCTGGTCAGCCGCCCATCAGAGCCGTGTCGTGTTGTGTTCTTTTATGAATGCAATACCAGTCAGTTCACTGGTTTTCAGTTTTTGTTGGGTTGTTTCCAATGACCCCAATGGTGTTCTTTGCCATTAACTGTAATAAATGAGATGAGATTTTTGTAGGGAAAGGTCTTAAAATAAACGTCATGGCCATTATATATAATTCCTCCAGTTTTCAGTCCCTGAATTTCTTTTCATGCCCATGCCCAAATTGTCATGTGCATCATTTGGTGCATTGCCCATCGTAGGTGAAAATTTGGATGTAGGGGGTGCAGAGGAGACAGAAAGTGACCTCAGTGCTCCGTGGTTCAGTTTTTGTATAATTACTGAAGTGCTAACATGCCTAACCTCCTAACCGTCGAGTGTTAACTAAAGCTCAGTCTTCTACACAATGGCCTGATATCTGAATGCACTATCAGATTAACACAGCAGGTGTGAAGTGCGTTGACACCTCCCTCATCTCCCAACAGACTTCAACTGTTTACAACATTGAGACTGAGATTTAAGGTGGATAAAGTAGCCTGGGCCCGGTTGCATAAAGCACCTTAAGTTTTTCCCTTAAGTATGACACTTAAGGGGTGATTTTCCTTTACCAAAGACAATAGGAGAATAACTTAAGCAAAACTTAAGGTATACTTAAGGACACACCTAAGGGAAAATTACGCTTAAGGTGCTTTATGCAACCGGGCCCTGAGCTTTACCATTGTACATCTCTTGGGATCTGTTTTATCATCTCATGTTGTCACATGTAGTGTAAATGGGATCAGTTATTCAAAATAATTCATGATCACCAATTCATTCTTTATAACACGTGCCGTTATTTGATTGTAACCGTTTGAATGTAGCCGCTCAGTTCTGGTTCCTCTTTTTGTTTATTTCAGTTAAACCGTTTTGTCACAGGAGTATCATGGGGTGTTTATATTTCCATGGTGATCACACTGAGAGATGACAGTGTAATAGTGTCAGGTTTTATTTTCACACACTGTATAGAACTGCACTTTGTAATCTTGGCCTGTATAGAGGCATTATTAACCTGATGTGTTCCCAGCACTAGCTTTCATTTTATGTGAGTGGGAACTGAATACGGACCTATTGACAATGACAATAGGACTAAAAAGCGGTTTGTTTTAGTGATGCACCGAAATGAAAAATTTGGGCCAAAACCGATACTGGAAAATGCAGGATGCACTTGGCCGAAAACTGAAAATGACTTTAAAAAGACTTTAAAATTTATGTTTTTATATAATTGTATTAATTACACACACTAAAACCATAAAAATGAAAGAGAACATTTTTTTAAACACTTCTAAATATATCATTCTTCCAACAAAATCAAATATAACCATTTATTTCAGATTTTATTTCTGCCTATTTTTTTCTTTCGGCCGAAACCGATAATACAATTTTCGGACGAAATTTTTTCGGCAGGCGAAATTTCGGTTCATCACTAGTTTATTTCTATGCTTAGATTCAGGTTTAGATTCAGACATTTCAAACTGCAAATGTCAAAAATCTGAGTTTTGTCAAAGATATTAATATGAACAAGATGCGCCACTGCCGTTACAATGAATGGAGAGAAGAGCAGCGCGCAGTATGGCCGCTCTAGTGAAGGAAGTCCCGCCTTCCAGTACAACAAGCCAATCGTCAATCGAGAAAGATTGAGGATTCTCTGGGGCGGGGCTTATGTGAGGCGCTTGCCAGTCTGCGCGCAGGCGTGCAGTAGATGAGGTGACCTCGAAAAAGGAGATTTTTAGCGCAATTTAAGCTTTGTGAACCAAAGTTATGATACGGTTCATGGCATGTTTAATTATTGATCGGAAATATGTTGTTTAATTGTGATTTTTGCCAGCTATTTTAGAAATATCTTCCTTCCCCCATTCAAGTAGACAGGACTGTGGACTTGCTATGACGTAAATAGCTGCCCAGAGGCGTTGCAAACATGTCCGTCGAGCGGCACGACTTCCATACACGGACTTTGATTTTGTTGCCCGTTTAAACAAAGTCTTTGACCTGGAAACAAGTCTATTCACCTGTGTACCAACTCAAAGCACAACAGTTTTTTGTTCATTCCTATACTCGTGTAAAACATTGCCTTTATTGTATACAAGGCCTTTAATGATTACCCGGTCCGTGGGAGTCATTGCTCCAGTTAGAGACGTGCACCTGCCGTGAACCTTATTCTTATTCCCAGACTGAACTGATAAACAATCACTACACGATATGAATAATACCATCTGACTGTAGTCAAAGCGGCATGTTCTGAACTTGAACCAACAGCAGTTATTTTGATAAAAATACAAAATGTTATTATAAATGACACTTATCATTTGGCTGAACATGGCATAGATACATAGGGGAGCTTTGCCATGAGCAGTAAATGTATAGACTCCAGATAATCATTAACCAGTGTGTGGTTATACCGTACCCCATCAGTTTATCTCTTTACAGTTCATCTGTGTTTGTGTCTCAGGTTTTACGTCAGACATTCCCCCAGCACACATTCCTGATGAACGGCCTCATTCATGGAGTCAAGGTAAGAGAACACCTCCTGCCTTTCACTTTTACTCCATACACCTCCTTCCTCTCTGATGAGGGCCGCGATGACCCTGATTGTAGCACGCCGCTCTCACCGTGGTCCTGTTTATTCATGATAAACCCTGGTCACGTGGTGAAGCCCTTAGATAAAGTGAACCACGAAAAGGACGTACCCTTTGTACGGTGTCATTTGAACTGAAGCCTGTACCTGACCGATAAACATGTCGGCCCCAGGTCAGGTAAAGGTAACCGACCTCCAGTGCAAGGGTCTCCAATCTCCTGGAGACACCTGATCCAGGTCTTCAGGATTACTTGAATATTTACAGCCAGGCGTGTTTGATTAGTGATGGTTATAAACTCTATGAGACTCTGGATTGGAAAGGTCTGCTCTAGTATGCGGGCTGTTTATGGTGAAGGTGGCATTGAAGAGGTGTTGTCTCATCTCTCTTTATTGGGATTTCAGGGTCTGCTGTCTTTCCTGAGCGCTCCGTTAATCGGTGCTCTGTCAGACGTGTGGGGCCGGAAGTCTTTTCTGCTGCTCACGGTGTTCTTCACATGCGCTCCCATCCCTCTTATGAAGATCAGCCCATGGTGAGTCCTCTACATGAACCAAGATCCAGGATCATCCTGCTTTACACTTACAGTCATCTAACCAGTTGGCATTTTTAGTGAAGAAACATTTTTCAGGCACAGTTTACAAGCAGGCCGTTCTTTGTAAAGATGTTTATTGGTCTGGGTGAAAAAACATCCGGCAGTGTATTCGTTGAAAAAGGCGATTACACCGCTTCCTAACCAAACGCGATGCTGCGACACGTGATAAAAGGTATCTTTTCCATGTTAATCAGAGGTTTTGTCCTAACCAGCTGCGACAGCTGACAGCTCCGCCCACACAACAATCTCATTCGATCTCGTAAGTTCTGCACCTCATGAATATTAATCGCCAAACATGGATGAGGACAGGCTATATACATGTGATTACATGCATTTAGATTCTGAAACTATAGCTTAGCGTCCGGTGAGGCGTCACTGAAGTCATGAGAACAGGACGCATCTCTCAATGTGCACGCTTCAGTGCTACGTGCAAAGAGAAAAACTGTTCTGGTGTTTTGTGATCGATTGTCGCGTCCCGCCCCTTTTCCGCGTTCGGTTTGGACAAACAAATTGCTTATCGCAGGAATCTCTTCGCATCGCATTTGGTTAGGATGCGCTGTTAGTAGTACATTGTATTATCTTGCTGGTCATGACCTAGCTTTTCTTAGCTACTGCTAAGAAAAGTAATCTACTGCTTATTACTTACAATCCAATTTGTTTTACAAAAACGTAAACGTACGACTGATATTATCCAACAAATTTGTTATAGTTTATTTGCAATGCAAAATTCTGATTTTACGTGTAGAGCACTTTTACACATTTGCAAATAATAGAGCAATAGAACAAGCAAAAGAAACCGAGAAGAACCGTTCCTTGGCTTAACTTGTCTCTCCAATTTTGTTTAATTTAGACTGTGATACCAAGCTCAATCGCTAGGTGTCCATGTACCATACGGAACCATACGTCAAAACTACAGGAGCCATTCAACAAATTGTTTGTGTAATATAATTGATATACAACAAAATTCAACAAATTACTTATTTAATACAATTATTATATAATAATAATATTGTATAATAAAATAATATTATTATATAATAATAATAAATTAATATTATCATAAATTAAATCAAATATAAATAGTTATATTATTAGACACTAGCCAGACTGATAAACACAGATAAACAAACACAGACCGGAAGTTAACTGCAGTCCAGGCGCGCATGTCCGATGAAACCGTCTATAGCCGTCAAAGTTGTACATGACAGCATGTAAAAGGCACAGTATGGAATTAAGTCGAATAGATTCCTTTTAATTTGTGCAAATTTTGTTTTGTTTTAAAGCACACTAGCATAGTAGGGGGTGTAAATCATCACTGGTCCTACCATTCAAGTGGTTCAGTTGCACATGATATTTAATTGCATTTTTAATACTCGGTTATTTGTTTTCATGTATCAATGCCGTAATCGTTCACAAAAGCTTTGCAATGTATCGTAAAAGGATTATATATTCAACAGCCCTAGCTTATAGATCTTTTTTAGGGCTAATTATATTCATACTTGAATTTAGATTTCCTGCGGACTGCAAGCTTTTTCAAATCTACAGATGCTTTGCTCTTTAAGCGGGTTCGTGATGTTTATGTTTGTTTGTTGTTTTGCAGGTGGTATTTTGCAGTGATCTCCATGTCTGGTGTCTTCGCGGTCACCTTTTCAGTGATTTTTGCGTATGTGGCTGACATCACCCAGGAGCACGAGAGGAGCACAGCGTACGGCCTGGTGAGAGGAGCATGACGCATGACTTCCTGTGGATGTTGTGCTGTTGCATATTGCAACTGTACATGCTCGAGAAATAACTCAGTGGAAATTGGTTTTGACAACCGCCTGCGGTTTGGTATTTAACGCCGATCATCTACAGGGCCGAATGCTTCAACAATTTGTCATGTTTTCCTTTGCAGATAAATCACAAGACTGCTACAGATGAGTTATGTTGTCGAATGTTTTCCCGTAGGTGTCGGCCACTTTCGCAGCCAGTCTGGTGACGAGCCCCGCGATTGGTGCGTACTTGTCTGTGGCTTACGGAGATACTCTGGTGGTGATTCTTGCCACGGCTATAGCTCTGCTGGACATCTGTTTCATCCTGGTGGCCGTTCCCGAGTCCTTGCCCGAGAAGATGAGACCGGCCTCCTGGGGTGCACCCATATCCTGGGAGCAGGCCGACCCATTCGCTGTGAGTCCGTCATGTCAATGCAAACACGGTCATGTGATGCGAGCATGCACCTGTGTCATCGGTCACATGTGGAGGTTGAGGAACTTTATCATGTGATTTTGTTTGAAGTGGGAAAGTTGATAATTGCACAAAACTGCACATGACGCTGAATGTTAGCATGGCTTAAGTTGCATCGCAGATGTTCACTCGTGACACAACAGCATTTTAGATTTTTGACAGCTTTGTTGCTGCAAACCGCTGTGGGCGTGAGCTCTTCACTCGAGCTTAGCAGAAATGAAAACCAACCAAATGCTCGTGTTTTCTCTCGGTGTGGTACATGCGTCACTCTTCCGCTCTTCTTTCGCAGTCTTTGAGGAAGGTGGGCCAGGACTCTACCGTCCTCCTGATCTGTATAACAGTCTTCCTGTCCTACCTCCCCGAGGCCGGTCAATATTCCAGCTTCTTCCTGTATCTCAGACAGGTACGTCGACACCTGCACATCCACATTCCACTGCCCGCCAGCTCTCGGATAGTTATTACAGATGGCGTGAAACTTTGACACTTGGATGTTTACGAGAACATGAAATCTTAAGCAAACATTCAAAAGTGAGTCACGCTTGCCTCAGATTATAATGGGCTCCCTCACCCTTTGAGTAAACGGTTAGGAATAAACACGGCTCATGTGATTTCTGAACACATTACAGCACCGAGAAATCAGACGTGCGAGTTGCCTTTATGGCCGTGTTTTGACGCATAAGCAGAACTTTGTGCTCACGTTGCCACGGATCAGATTTATACGGAGCGTTTTATTTCTACCGCCAGACGTGTAATAGACAAACAAGCAGCTAATGCTATGCAACATGCATATGGATCTACGCCCCTGTTTGTTTGTAAAATGTTGAATAATATTATTGTATGTGGCCTGCGAGCAGAAATATGCGCTGCCTCTGTTCTGTTTTCCCATTTTACCTTTCAGCTTTTGTCTTGTAAACTCGCAGATCATTGGCTTCACACCAGAAACGGTTGCTGCTTTCATTGCAGTGGTGGGAATTCTTTCCATCTTGGCTCAGGTTGGTTTTATATCTCTTTTATTACATTTAGTCATTTAGCAGACGCTTTTTACAAATGAGGTAAACGATGGAAGCAGTTGGAACAACGTAAGGCCAACAGAAAGCGTAAGTGATATTGTAAGCAGCACGTTTCATCTCTCTGTGCAGACGGTTGTCTTGGGAATCCTGATGCGCTCCATAGGGAATAAGAACACTATCTTGTTAGGCCTGGGCTTTCAGATCCTGCAGTTGGCCTGGTACGGCTTTGGCTCTCAGCCTTGGTGAGTAACAGCCGTGTATTGCCACCAGAGGGCAGCAAAGGCTTCTTTATATTTTCTCGTTCAAAGCGCGTGTGCGAAATGTTTTACAAACGAATGTCGCTGTTTTCCCAAAACCTAAACGGGTCTAGCACATTTGTAAGCGATTACATTCTGCTTATGTGACTTTTTCTTCACGCCATTATGTAAACGTGAACACCTCTGTGGTTATTATGGTAAAACATAACGTCTATTAACATTCATTCTGAAGTCCCAAAACTCATTCTTTCAGTTCATGGAAGCTGCCAGTGCTCTGATTTCTGTGGCTTACGAAGCATTATAAAAAAGATATTTTATTAAATAACCAAGTGAGGTTTAGGTAATAGAACATATCTATACAATTTAAAAGCCGTAACGACATTGAAATATACTTGGAATGTATGAACAGCAGTGTGTGTGTGTATGTGAATGTAACGGTTGTTGTTGTTTTTAAGGATGATGTGGGCTGCTGGAGCAGTAGCTGCCATGTCCAGCATCACCTTCCCAGCCATCAGTGCCATAGTGTCCCGCAACGCAGACCCCGACCAACAGGGTGAGACGCACACTACCACCACAGGCCCATCTCACGAGCATTTCCACATCTGTAGAGGACATGAGCATCAGTCGAACTGATATTAAGCCGTTAGATTGCCATTGGATGAATCATTTAAAGTAAAGTACCTAAGCGGTGTTTTTTTTTGTGTGTCTCAGGTGTGGTACAGGGTATGATCACAGGAATCAGAGGCTTGTGTAATGGTCTTGGTCCAGCACTCTATGGCTTTGTCTTCTACCTGTTTCATGTGGAGCTCAACGAAATGGACCCAGCAGAGAACCCGGAAAAGGGTGCCAAACCCAACATGGCCAACCCCACCGATGAGGTAACGCTTTCAAATCTCTCAGCATTAGGATTTTAAATGCAGTCGATTCCATATGCATTCTCAAAAGCCGTCCGTGAATCGATTTTTTTCTTTCATACTTCCGTGAGTGCTATTGCTACTACTATCTTTTTATAACGGGTGGATGTTACAACAGGGAGCGTATCCTTCATTCGGGGGTACAGAGTAACTTGCATTACATTCTTTTAGCAGTCACTTACAGGCCTAATATAGGCTAGTGATGATCTCAAGTTTGGGTTTTAATTGACTTTGTTTTGCTCAATTTTATTTGAGGTTATATTGTATTTTATTGAAAAGCAAGACAAATTATAAAAAGCACATTTTGACCATAATGCATGAACTGAAGTGAAAAAAAGGGCTAAATAAATCAAAGAAATGCAAAAAGCCGTGTTCGGTATTCAAGTGTTTGGTTTCGGTGCATCTCTAATCTATAATCATTGACTCAAATCGAGAGCTTGTGAATCGAATCGGAAAATCAGAATCGAGACCCTACTCGGCATTTTGATCAAATGTTTGTGATTTACTGTTTTCTACATAAAATAATGTAAAGAACATTCTGTGAAAATACCATCTTGATATCTTTAATATTGACTCGAGTAAAGCCACGTGTTTTAGGGAAATGACTGGATGAAAGAAAACGTTGATGCTCATCATCTCCAAATTAGAATTTTGGGAGACTTTTTTAGCCTGGTGTCACAAATGTGTTTGTCGATTTAAACTTGATAAATATTCTCAATAATATTTCCAACGGACATTTCTTTTGCTTTATCAATCGTCTTGAGTTTGATTATTTTAGGAGCCTGACGTGATGCCTTAATAAGGCTGCCAAGTGTCTACAGAGGCATCTTGTTGGGTTACGTAACAGAGCCTGCGTTTTATTAAACATCGTTAATCTGTCGATCTGTTTGTGTGTTATCAGAGTGCCATCATCCCTGGTCCTCCCTTCCTGTTCGGAGCATGCTCAGTGCTGCTGTCCCTGCTGGTTGCTCTCTTCATTCCGGAGCACAACGGCCTCAACCTGCGGAGCGGCAGCTACAAAAAGCACAACAACGGCGCGCAGAGCCACTCGCACAGCTCGCAGGGCGGACCCTGCGAGGGCAAAGAGCCTCTCCTGGAGGACAGCAGCGTATAACCCTACCGACGAGGGGGGCGGGGACACACCCCAAACCCCCTCGCGCTCACCAACCCACCTCCCCAGGCGCACACGAGCGGTGCACTTTTTGCAAAGTCTTGTTCCCCCGCAGCTGCGGGCACTTGGACCGGTGGACATTAAACGTGCGTAAACGGCCAGCAGGGAACTGGCCCTTGGCCTCGTGGGACAGGAAGTGAGCCTACGGACATTTTGCCTCGCACACGTGAGGAACACGCCGACAAGGACTTTGCGTGAAGGTTTTCCTGGTTTTTATTGTTACGTCGTTTTTTTGGCGCTTCTCTTCAGAATTTCAACGTAAATGACACACATGTTCCTCGTCCAAAGAAACCTGGTAACTGTAGGGAGGTATCTGTCGTGAGATGTTACGGGCTAACTTTTGATGTGCTGCTTTTTACTGGATTTTGTGGGTTTTGTATTTAGCAGGAGTGAAAGGGAGAGCGAGAGCTTGGATGTTGTGCAGATGTGGAAGAGCCTCAAACTGAGTCTTTATGAAGGTCGTCATCATCATCATCACTTGACTGAATCATTGCAACCTCGACGAGCAGGTTCTCTTCTTTTACATCCCACGAAATAGCTCATGCTTTCTGTCCTACGTAGAGGAAGAAAAAGTTGCCTTGATGACAATAAAAAGTTTGCTATAACCCACATGAAGACTACGCTCTGAGAAGGGTCAGCGATCGCGCCGCTCCCGTGTGAGCCTGCACATATATGATGATGTTGTTTGTCGTCCGCCTCACTTCCAGAGCTCCCTGTGAAAGTCAGCACTGCCACGGTACAACAGGCTAGCGGGGCTCTCGCTCATCACACTTGGTTTTTATATTACTGCGAGCACTGATGCGGGTGGAATAGCTGAGATGTGATTGGACGAGTGTCACTAGATCCAGTGACGTGTAATTTCTCACATGCTGCTGTTGTCGGATGTACAAGGTTCTGTGGTATAATACTAGACTCTAAATGTGATATTTCAATTAGAACGGCGCTTTTTCCGTGTACGTTAAGACCCCCATATTTCGCTTTTTACTTGTGGTGCATTTTCATTCTAGCGTGAGAGAATATTTTTATCAGATCTTGACAGGAGCGTTTGATTTCCTCCAGCAAACCTTAAGTGCATTCAGACTGCATTCTTTGAGTTTTTTTTATCAAGATCTGGGTTGTTTGTTTTAGGTGCCATACCTATTACTTCATTTCCGTTTGTGTGCGTTTTAGTTGGTTGTGTCTTTTTAATTTTTTTCTGGGATTTGTATGCTTTTTTTTTTAAGACAAATCGGGTTTCTTTGTCACTGTAACATGTTCAACTTACATTTTGGACCATTTCTGTTGAAGTTTCATCACTCTCTACTGATCTGTATGACCAAACTTGAATTCAATTCTTTGTAATATATCCTAATATGGAGCGGATGATCCTGCATAATGACTTTCACTAGCCACTAATTTGCAATGAAATCTGGTCTTTGCCTCAGACAAAAGCCAATTAATTTGTGCCTAAAATGCGCTCAAAGTGAATATGTGAATGGTGGCTGTAAATATTAGGAACTAATGAGAAACTATTTATTAAAAGTTTATTGATATTGAAGTCACTATCTCTGTGTCTTTTCTACTGTTCTGTAACTGTGCTGTAATTCTGTCTGCTGAAAAAACGTCTCTAATTTGTCGCATATGTTGTTCACCAGTCAAATCCATTTCGTTTGAGGAATGTTTAATAAATGAAACTCCATTCTGGGTTTTAGCTACAGCCTTCCATGCAACCGCTTCCTGAAATCCATTCCACCTGACTCCGAGTCCATGTAAATCACACTCCATTATGTTTTGACACAGCAAGGTAAGCAAAGTATTGTTGTACATTATACAATAATAATAGCGTACCATAGACATTTTTCAAATATTTTCATTATTTTGGTCAAAATAAATGCCTGAGTGATCTGATATGTGATGTTAAAATAGTTCGACTTTTTGCCGAACTTTTGTTTTATATGTAAACAGGCCTAATTTAGTCATTGCAGAGTTTCTGCAACAGTGCATTCAATAAATAATCAAATACAATAACTAGCTAAACCACATGGACTCACGACCGCTCCTACTGAAACCAACCTACTCTGCGTTGAGCCAAGGCCTAAATGAAAGGCTTTGTTGAAGAAGACCTGACATCAGGCCAGAGTTTCAGATGCTTGGTAGGGTCTTCCAAACTTTCTCAGTGTGTCCTGCATATGATAGAGAAGGGCTACATAATTAAGTTGGCTGTTCGACCCCCCCCCCCAGATTCAGGCCGGTATTATGCACCAAGGAGGATTCTATGCAGGGTCAGACTCTCTTGAAAAAAGAGGCCAAAGAATAAGCTTGTCCTCCAGATAGGGAAGCCAGGTTTTAAAGCCGGTACTTCGTTATTTCCAAAAAGGATGGAGGCATACGTCGCATTCTGAGGCATCTAAACCTAAAAAATGGTTCAAGTTCAATGAACTTATGATTCTTGATGCCTATTATTTTGAGCCAAATCAGACCCGAGGACTGGTTTGTCACAACAGATCTGATCTGAATTCCAGAATCAAGCTGGGCCAGGCCTTCACGGTCAAATACATTCAAAAGGGTTTTGGGGCTGATGGCAGTTGCTCCCAACATTATACCCTCTGCTACACATGAGGCTTGTACAATGGTGGCTCAGAACCAAGGGGTTTGCCTTTTTTAGGGGAAATCCACTCTAGGGTTACAGGCAGAGGCCTTCGTTCCCTGTCAACATAAAATAAATTCCTATCGCTCAGAGTGATGTACATTCCTGGAGACCATAATGTGAGAGCAGACATCCTGTGAAGGAAGGCGCTGAGGAGAATGGAAACTCCAGTGGAGTTTATATGGAGAACATTTGGACGTTCAGAAATCAGTTTGCATCTCTAGAAATGATGCATGGTCTGTCTATGGTTCTTCTTAGACATCCAGTGTCACTAGGGTTGGATGTGATGCTACAGTGATTTTGGAACTCATAGTTCTCCTAGCAGGCCCTCTTTGGAAGATTGCCGGAAATGTGGAAGCTGTGGGTGTGGCCCCTGAGGGGGAACAACTTTTAAATGAAGGTCTGGTATAGTTGGGACCATTCTAAACTTAAGAGATCCCTGCACAAGGGAACTATGCCCTAAAGTAGAGACTAGAGAGTATTCGCTTTATGGTGCAGAGTGCGTCATGTGGTCCGTAAACTGCCTAGTGGCCTCAGTTCTGCAGTTCCTTTAAGACCACTTCTCTGCTAGTCTTTCTCCCTCTAGTCTTAATAGTTTATGTGGCCGCCATTGCTGCCTTTCACCTATAACTTGTTTCTTCAGTGGCACTTTGAGGATAAGGTATGCAATACATGTTAGAGTTCTGGCCTGGGGTTTGGCTGTGGTTCTTGATGGGATTTCCCTGGCACTCTTGTCCTGAACTGTGCCAGACACTTTGTCAATCCAGGACAGGACTAGTAAGTATGGCGCAGTGGGTGTTTCGTTCCCCAGTGTCATCATATGGTATGGTATAGTGTTGAGTAATGAGGGAACGTCTCAACTGTAACCCTAGGTCCTGAGAAGGGACTGATACTTCCTTTTGTCATACTTTCTTATGTCTTGAGCGACTTGTTTTAGTTCCAGCTAAAGGTAATACTTTGCAGAAGCATCTTAGGGTGCTTAGGGTATATCTTTATAATCTTGGCACATCTAGGCACTGAGATTTTTGCCCATTCTTTAAGGCAAAACTGCTCCAGCTACTTCATGTTTGTTGGGTTCCTGTAGTGGACGGCAATCTGTAAGCCATTGCTTACCACTCCAAGACATTTAAATGTTTCCCCTTTAACCACTCAAGTGTTGCTTTTGCAGTATTCTTTGGGTCATTGTCATGCTGGGAGAACCTTCATCAATAGTCTCTCTGGCACACGGGTTTCCCCTCATCCATCATCCCTTCAATTCTGACCAGTTTCCCAGTCCCTGCCAAAGAGAAACATAGCACGAGGCTGCTACTACCATGTCTCAATGTGGGGATAGTGTTCTGGGGGTAATGATAGGTGTTGGGTTTGTGGTAGACAGGATTTTACTTGATGGCCAAAAACTCAATTTTAGCCTCATCTGACCACAATACCTTCTTCCTTATGTTTGGTGAATGGCAAACATGTTTCTGGTCACTTTTTTGTCCACTTTTCCATAAAGGCCAGCTCTGTGGAATGTATGGCTCAAAAGGGTGTTGTGGACAGATACTCCAATGTCCAGTGTGGAGCTTTGCAGCTCCCTCAAGGTTAGCTTTGGTGTCTTTGTTGCCTCTCGGATTAATGCCTTCCTTGCCCGGTCCGTGAGTTTTGGTGGATGGCCCACTCTCGGCTGGTTTGTTCTGGTGCCATGTTCATTACATTTTTTAATAATACACTTAATGGTGCTCTGTGGAATGTTCGAAGTCTCAAATATTTGTTTTAACCCAGCCCTGTTATTCTCCACAACTTTGTCCCTGATGTCACATATCTGTTCCCTGCCACCAGGGGCCGCCACACACCACACTGATTGTTTCACCCTGGACTCCATTTCCCAAGATCCCCTCTGAGTACACCTTCACTTGTTGCCAATCACACAAACACTCGCACTCTCTCCATTACACACTGTTGAGTATTGTTTGTCTGGCGCTTCATTGGTAAAGTTCATCCTTGCCATGTTTGGACCATTTGCCTGTTCCTGTTTTGTGACTATTTGCTGCCTGTTTTATGGATTATGACTTGGAATACCCCTGTTAATAAAGCTGCGTTTGGATCTGACCCTTTTGTTACACCTGACCTGTCTGGAGACCTGTCCTGTGCTTAATGTGGATACAGTTGTTAACGTGATGGATGAATACTATACTCACAGAACTAAGACTAATCTTTTACATTCATCTTATCTAAATCTGTGGTTTTTGGATAACTTAACATTTGTGGTAACCTGGACCAGTGGCTTGCTTTCTGTTTGCCTTACGTTTGAAATAACATCATGTTTGTGTGTTAATATGCGTTTGCTTGTACGTGATTTTGCATGATTTCTCAGTATTTATATAATGTTTATGAATTGTTGTTATGCATTATTTGATACTACCCAAAATGCAAATAGAAACATTATTTTTATTTGAAGTACTGGAATAAATACTGTTAGTAGTTCACAGAATAAAACTATACAAATCTAAAAACAATCATTTCCCCTAAACACGTACCTATAAATGAAAAATAGCAATGGTTTCCACAGCTGTGTATCTTCTTTTGAAATGTTCACTTTAGCACGGGCCTATTTTATCCACCAGAGGGCAGCAGAGTCACATTATTGTCTCATTAACTGCGTATTTATCATTTGGACATAATTGCTTTTACGCATTTGCAGTGCATTAATGTGTACTTTTCTTTCTTTTTTGCCAGTGTGTGTGTGTTCCCTCGGGAGCTACTTATACTTATATTTTTCTTAGTTAAAATGAAATGGACTAATTAATTACTGATTAAAATTAATTTCATTTCTTGTATAATTGAAGTCCTGTCCCATTTTGCTGTTATTAGCACCTTAACAAACATTCCAAATGAATAAAGATCACCTTGCTGGTACCATCATACACCCCTTTTACCCTGCTGGTACCCCTTTAATAGGAAAGAATAATGATTTATATTTCATTCTTATAATAGAGTGAAACAACAGAACAGGATTATTTTTAATTTATTGTGTTTATTTGAAGTGTTATGATTTACAGGAACATGCAGTACTATGGTCGATGATGGCACTCTATATATGAGAGATATGAGAATGGCACGCTGTGAAGGTTTTGGACGTGGCAGATATAGCGTCTGAACACCGCACAACAAGCCAGGCTAGCACATGTAATCCTATTAGAGAGCTTTGGGGTCAGTGCTATAGAAAGCGGGTCAGGAACAGGATACGCTCTGTTTTCAGGAGGAGATTGCTGTCATCTGCCCGGCGGACCACATACTGTACACAGAGGAAACTATAGTGATAAAAACACAATCAGCATCAGCCCCAACCAATGTATTTACATTCAAAATACTGATGCACGGAGGGCCTTTCGTGTGAATCTGGAAACCTGTCCTTTGTCTCCTCCTGTTCTGTGTCCTTTCCTGTCCTATAAGCAGATATGTATAGATTTCTCCCTTTTCCCTTCAGGGGCAGAGGTTGACCATTAACCATCAGTCCATGTATTGTCCGCTTGACAACAGAAGCCAGAGCTCCTGAGACTCTAATGTCAGGTCATGGTTGGGTTTCTGGGTTTGCTTGATTTATCAGGATATGTATTGGTTTGAGTCTCAACATGCAATTTATCAGTCATATGCACAATGAAGTGACTCAATTGAACCTTAATGATTGAACCCTATCTTCCATAACCCAATCTTTCGTAGCACCTTATTTTGTACACGAGAACATTTCTTTATCATGTCATGATATTGATTCTTCTCGTTGCATTCTAGTTTCATTTCATCGTGTTTTCTGGTTTCCCTAACCACTACGACAATAGGATTTTCTTTGGAAGACGAACGTCAAAATAATGTCAGTTATGAGTGTTGAACAAGGTTTAAATTGGGATGTTAAACCTTATCATACCTGCTAGAGAAGGCAAGCATTTGCTATTGGACTTTTGACTTTTGACACAGCCCCTGTGACTCTCGGTTGAGTCGTAATAACACGCAAGACTCGGTCCCACCAACTCATTTCTTCCAAGCTCCGAAGACCTGAAGATCAAAGACATGGCCTAAAAGTCACTTTTATTACACAAATCACGTTCTCTTTTTACCCAGGAAAGTACACATTTAATAACGCAATTAATAGGACATATCCTGTGATTTTATGTCTGTCTCGTGAAAAACGACCAGAAAAACAACATCCTGTCCTCTTTGATGTTCATTTTTAGACCGATTTCATCGTGTATTTTTACTGACCATTTCATGCACAACATCGTCTAATCAATCCCAAATGCACTTTTGTTGCCATAGAGACCCTGCATCAAATATAGTAAATAAGCTATGAGTTATCTTCAGCATTTTACTTCCACAGTTCCCCTCTTTATGGTAATGCTTCTTATAAATGTTTCTAAAGGTAAGAGAATCATTTTAGAGGAAATGATGATTTGAAATCATACGGGACATAACTCTTCTTGTTTGATGGGACACAACAGTTTTATAAGCCCATGGCCGTGTCCAGCTGTGGGGCATTGTTTCTTACAGGCAAACACATGACCGCCCTTGAACAGTAATCTGAGATAATCAATAACATGACGATTGGTCAGCAGAGGGTTGATCATGTCATGTCAGTAGCTTTACCACAGCATAACCTCATGACAGATGGTTTCATCGGACGCGTGGCCCAAAGTTAACTTCTAGGTCCGTGTATGGTTTTAATATAACCATTTATTTGATATTTAATTTAGATTCATATTCATTTGCATTATTGTATATGAATCGTATTAAATTAAAACTACTCAACAGTTGTTGATTCTTTGCGGAGGTACATACTCATCACCCAACCCTGTCTGTCGTGAGATCTATTATTTTCCTAAATTACATTTCCTGACAAACAATTTGATTATGTCACTTATTCAGTGAATACATTTCCATTTATGACTAATGGATGTTGCCTGCTTCGGAGAAGTCACTTGTATTTAAATCCACAATTTGCAGATTGAATTTAGAATGGCTTCGGTGTGTTTTTTCACTCTACCTGGCAACGATGATAGGTGTTTTTTTGTGCGCCGTGTACCTGACATTTGGAAGGGTTTAACACATCATGCTGGGAACCAAGGATGTAAACAGGTTGTAGGGCAGAGAGGATTGGGGATGTTATTGTTCCTTCTCCCCTGCCTCATGTTCATTAGGAGAGGAAGACATCCGTCAGTGCGTTGCCTCATTTCTTTCTTGCTGTGCCGATTTACACTCAGAAATGAAACCAACGTGATTTGGCCGAGTAAAACAGACAAGTTTCAAATGTCTTCAATATTTTGAGTCCTATAGCTTCATAAACCACAGAAAAAAAAGATGTGTGGTAACATTGTATAACTTGTGTGGCTGCAGTTAATCTTATCATTCAGGAATGTGCAGCAACACAAACATATTTATTGGCTTGAACAATAAACTTTCTACAGTGGCGAGAATGTTTGTTGAGATTATCTACACTGTTCCTAAGGATCACATATATATATAATCAAATTGGGGTATAGTTCATCCATGATGAATGAATGAACTCTACCCCAAACCAATGATGACTTTTTTAAAGGGTCCACCAAATCGTTTGAAATGTACCGGGCTGGTAATTTGTTGGATCCGGTTAAGCCAACACAGTTATGCCACTACATCCTCAAAAGCAAACGAATAATTTCCCTTGAGAATGTCTTTCGAGCTGCTATTTGATGTTTACGGCACTTCGGATCTACAAACTATGTCAGTTATCAAAAGCAGTTTTGTCGTCAATTTTTCATCGCGAGGAAGAGAAAAAAACAAAATGTGGTTTTCTAGAAAACCTTGGTGCAATTGTTTAGACTATCTACATACACCATTCACAACAACACCATAACCGAGCACTGCGATACAGATAATAAATAAACACAGTGGACAGAAATACAGGCAAGATAGAAAAGCAATAAAGTGAACATTAAAGTAATTAAATTACAAACAATTTATAAACAATTGTTATGGGCCACAGTGTCGAAGAACACATACTGAATATAAAAAATAAATAATTTTGTAATACATTCAAGGCCCAGTTTCACAGACAAGGCTCATCTTAAACCAGGACTATGTCTTAGTTAAATTAGGATTTTTAAATCACTTTTATTAAAACGCCTTAGATAAAAACATGACTGGTGTGCATCTTGAGACGAAACAATGGCACTATATTTTAAGATACGAAGGGCAATTTATTTTCAGTTAAGACAGCTCAAAGTTTCATTTAAGCCTTGTCTGTGAAACCGGGCATTAATTACATTTGAGTCTGTGTTCATTTTACATCAAAAATGAGCTAATGCCACATTTCCTCATATATTCTGTGCGTAATTTGATACATAGTCAGATGGTAATTATGCGCTTTAATTTTGAATAGCTGCATTTTAAAAACGTAAATGTTTGATAGTTCAGAAGGTTTTAACGAAGGTTATTTTACAGTGCGCTCGTCTGACGTCATGCGCGCGCTCGCTGCTCGGTCCGCGGTTCCACTCCACGTTTCCCTGCGCGCTCTCTGCCTGCTCTTGTTTACTGGCGCACAGACACGAAAGGGGATCCTTGCTGAGAGGTTATGTGTCAAATCACTAACGTTAGCTCTAACCAGCGTGGGGAAAATCCTACTTTCTCCTTTGGATATTACTTTCCCCGTCCTTCGCCGCGATCCACGAGGAACTGAATGTTAAACACGCGCTGGCTCCTTTTCACATTCATCACGCAACCGCTCGTCGGCAACGCGACGCAGAAGAACTGCGTGTCTGTGGAGCACCTGAGCTGGAAATCTCGCTGAAATCTCAGCGGCTGCAGTGTTCTCTTTAGCAGACGCTCACCAGATGCCCACATACGGTAAAGGAGAAGCCCGGTGACCCGTAAACGTATAACGGCGAGTGCTCGCTGTCAGCAGGGACCTGGAAAGAGTCAAATAAGCCTATTACGACTTCCGGAACTACTACAAAATTAAAACAAACATTTTGGCAACGCGCACGTCTGCGAACAGCGTTTAATCTGCGTAACAGAAAAGAGGATCAAAATTGGAAAAAGTTAGCGCGCCTTGTGCAAGCGCTCATTTTTGCATGCGCGCGGCCGTTTTCCTTTTTTTCAAGGCTCAAAGCAATCTGCGCAAGTGCTCGCCATATATGCAGTCGATCGGAAATGAAGATCCAACTGCTCGTTGTACACGATGCCATGCGCACATATCGTTGCTCGTGTAGACTGTTTCACGTTGAATTAAAGTGGTGACGAAAGCTGACTTCAGCTCGGTGCGCGTGCATAACATCAGCAGCGTTCTGTGCGCGCGACCGCAGAGCAGCAGCTCGAGCGGATTGAACACGTTGGACTTTCTTCTCCGCCCATTTGTCTGAGAGGAGTGACAGAAGCCTTTTTTCCTCTTTTCTTTTTTAATTCTATCTTCCAAAACAACGCTGGTGTATTAAAACCGAGAGTTACCTCAACGGAGAGATATTTGGAGGGGACTTTGGACGGATTTTTGGCTTCGCCCGAGGTCAAAATGCGGCTGCGGACTTTGATTGTTTTGGTCGCGTCTGTCTACACCGTTTGCAATTGTCAACAAACAAATGGAGAAAGTAAGTGTAACTATGCCGCTTTGTTTTTTCTTTCGTGCGCATTAAGATGTAACGTTGCACACGGTTTTCTGTTGTTTAACTGTTAACTGGCTACCGTGAAAGGGAAAAGATGTTGACCACTGTGACACATTTGGTGAAACGGCCGTACAGAAGGACATTGCAGGGCAAGGGCCGTATGAATCCAATTTTGGGTCGTTTTGGTGTAGATACATCTTTTCGTATTTAATGGCGCTTTAATCGCTTTAATGGCGCAGAGCGCGTGCCTTTGACCCTAAAGCCAGATTAGCGATCGTTTGAGGATAGTATTGATCTATTTGTAGCTCAACCTGCTAACGTTAGTGAGGCTCGGGAATGGTTTTCAAGTTTAACCAGGCCCGTTCGATGCAGCCATTTGCAGCGTTGACAGAGGGACACGAGCATTTCCATCCCCATCAAATCAGCGCAACATAAAGGCCTGTCGTTGTGTTTATTGATCAAGGAAAGCTTACATTTGGATGACTTGCTAAAAATAAAGTTGATTATTTTGGCAAACGTTGTGCTGGAAGTCATTTTATGACCTTAGAAGTTTTTCAGTAAGCGCAATAAAGTTATTGTAATTTCATGTCATCAGGTCACAACTTTTTGCCAATGAGTTGAAGCAGAACAGTTGATAAATAACGTCTTTTTGTCATTTGTCATTTATATTTTGTTAAATGTAGGGATGCACCGATATGTAAATTTTGCCCGATAACTGGTACTTCTTTAACATTGGGAGCCGATAACCGATATGTTGGCCGATATACAGTATCTAAATATGAATATAAAATTCGCTAAGACAGAAACAAAAGGCAAACAGTGGACAACTGCTTTAATTTAAAACATTGACTGCAGAAAACAAGGTCTCCATCAGTTCATGTACCAAGCCTACTTAAGACTAGTTAACGATTCTTTAACCTTCAAACTTTTCTGGACTATTTTTTATTTAATAAACAAATGATAGATGTTCTTCCAGAGCAACCCAGATCAATGTTCTTAATAGCCACACAGGTCTCAAGACAGAAAGCATTCAGACAGCAGTCTGATTCAAACAATATGCTTTTGATTCTATAATTTACACATTCATAAATACTGTATCTACATACTGTACCTACATCAACAATGTTTTGCTAATAGCAGTAAGTGAACGATCACGTCAGAAAGATATACTATCAGTATACAGTACCGTGTGTATTTTAACTGTGAGCAGCATTCAACTGAAGAAGTTTAACCAGAGGAAATCATTTATGATTTATCGGCTATAATATATCGGCCTAAATTTTATTATCGACCGATAACATTAAAAATGGCCATTTATTGGCCGATACGGCCGATAATTTATCGTGCATCCCTAGTTAAATTGTCAATGCATGACAAACATATTGCAAAAATCTTATTTAAATTTATTTTTACATGAAGACTATTGTCTTGCAATATTATTGTTTCTTTTAATATTTTGAATTCACGCCACTTACATTTGTTTTATTGGTTCTTAATTGCTGGTTGGTTTTAGTCATTTGCATTGTCGTGTAATACAGTAGCACTTGTTTTGTTTCTCAGTGGTCTTGAAAGACTTCCTGCAACAGCTAAATAAATAAAAGCATGCTTTTGACACACTTGGCTGTGTTGTGGTCCAACCAGATCATTGTCTTATCCTCATTTCAAGTGAATTCCAAACTTAGAAGTTTGAAAAATATGCGTTATAAAAAAATACTTAAGATTGTATGCTATCATAAGAATGATTTCAAGTGAGTCTGGGCTTTGTTTGTTGAGAAGCAGACTATGTGAAAGACCAAGTGCAGTTTTCTAATCTTGTTGCTTTGCAGATTGCTAAATATAGCCTTGTTTTGGATTAAATTTATGCGTTCAAAGTTCTGCCAGTTTCCATTTTGGGACTCGGTTCCATGTGTCTGAAGGCTGGGCTACTGTATGCTAGTGTGTGTACAAATGCTAGGCTCTAAGTTAAGGCCTACAGATATAGAAACCTAAGAAACACCCTGTATTAAATATCGCAGCTGTCCTTCTAAAACCTTGTATCTCCATATTTTGTGAATGCATAAATCACATTATTATTAGTTTGTTTTGCAAACATTTAACCAATAAAAGGTAACAAGACGTGCTTTAACTTTGACAACATAGTATTTAATCATTTAAACAATGATGGAACAGTGTTTTCCATTTTTTTAAAACAGCGAATTTGGACATCCAGTGTATCAAAAACACAGCGAAGATGTGTTTCAGATCATTAGCCTGTTGGCCTTCTGTCTGTGAAATAAAATTGTGTGTGTGGCTGTAATCAATTATTTTCCTACGTTTCTAAGCTTCTTTAACAGTCACATTGGCGCGAGTTGTTTTCAGTTGTCTAGAACATATAGTAAGCATGCAGCGTCCTTGTCTTGTTAAGATGTAGTTTATTAGCAGATAGTTCTCACCTGAGGGTGTGTGTACGGCAGCTTTTAATGCAAAAGAAAATATTGAGTAATAACGTGAAACCAGTTTGTGCGAGATTCTGTGGGCCGATTGAACATAAACAAGTTGTGTAATTGCTAGGTTGGCCCCCTTCTTGCTCCTCTCTGACTTGTAGTGAACCACTGTAGGGAAGAGTGAAACTATTTTGGGGCCTCAGTTCAGCCTGGCCAGGACTGAAAATCAGCACAGAGCTCAAGTCGTCTCGGAACATTTATTAACACGGAGTTCAACGTCTGTCCTACATTTTACAATCCATATAAAAATCTTAGATTCAATCGTAGCTCTTGGAGCATTTTTCAGATTTAAATTGTACGTCTTGCTTTAGTAAACTGAATTGTAAATTCTGTGTTAACTAACAAAGTGAAATGTGACTCTGTCTAGTTTTGCTACCAGTCCTGCTAGTCGATTTATCTGTCATTTGATTAAACCTGTAGAGCGGCTGTAGCCCTAAACTTACTTTTGTCACTCGTGTATCTTTGGAGACAGCACATGACAACATAATTTATGCCTTTGCAGACTTAAGATCTGAAACTATTCGACGCAGTCACCACCCTGCTTACATTGTTTATATCCGAAAGCAGGTCGTACGTAATTTTGTAATTGCTACTTTAACCCCTGTCAAGTCCTAGTTGACACGACCATTAAAATGACGAGAAATCATTTCGGTTGCATCCGCCACACCCTGTAGCTACAGCACCGCATACAACACGTTGTCGCAGCTTACGTCCCATTGTGTTTTTTCTACATTGTCTGTTTTATTACAATTCCTTTTGTGGATCGTTCAGATGTACGATTATGACCTTGCCCTCAAGCGTAGTTTAAAGTTAGCCTGTTGTTTGCCCTGTTTTGAAGTCTGTCATGGCTATTCAGGTGGTCCGATTGTCCGTCAAGAGGTTACGAAGTAATGCACACACATTGTGAATGGTTTAAAGCATATCCTTTTACAATGCATGCCACATCCTTTTTATACTCTATAAGTTTGGTTTGTTTGTGAAGCGTTTACTTTCATTGTTTATTTCATTATTAAGGTTCATTCATGCGTGAGATAATTTAGAGTCAATTGGTTGAGCTAAATATATGATGAAATTCGCAATGTCTGTCTATCTTAACTTAAAGCGCATTCGTCTCTAATAGTGCAGTTGTGGGCAGTTATACTTCTTCACGCATTTAACGCAAAGACTAGTTAGCTTTCGACTAGGGTTGTCAGGTTGGCTGATGATTAATTGTCTATTAAATAGTTGCGATTATGGCGAATAATTGTCTGCTTTAAGGCTTTGACAATGTAACTATTGATGAAAATTAATTAGTTCAATGAAGAAAATGTTTACTTTAGAAATGTGAAAATGTTGTAAATAACTAATATTATTTACTGTAGAGTGACCTTAAAAGAGAAGACTTGAGTCTTGAGCGCTAAAACTAGACACAAGGGTCTTGCTTTGTAGGTGCAGCAAGTCTGGAAACAAAACAAATCAAGAAAAAAATACAAAGCTAACACAACTCAAATGACGGGGACATTTCGTTTGAACGTAACAGCGAGTGCAGATTAAGGACAGCGGATATATAGGCCCAATCCCAATTCTATTTTCTACCCCTTCGCCTACCCCTCGCCCCTTCCCCTTGCCTCTTGAAACAAAGTGGCATGAGGAAGGGCTACAAATTTTCCGCTAAGAAATGGGACACCACTACTACACTGTTATACGTCATCATATACGTCGTTGCTAGCTCGTCACGTCAGAGGACATGTGCCGATGCACCGGGTATATGACATAAAAATATATTTTCTAGTATCGTGCAATCAGTGCTGTCCGCTAGCAAACTTTAGAGATTTTTTTGCAAACGTTAAAAGAACATCACCGTAAATACTAACACAAGATTGAATGTAACATACATAAAAGGAAAAATTGTCATAAAAATCCTTATTAATGGCAAAAATGACTTACAATTATGGGTCTGCTTGCTCGAGTGAGCGGCCATGTTGGAAATTTCTCTTAGCCCTTCGTTTGAAGTGAGGTCCCGAAAAATCTTCGTTTGAAGGGCTATCTGGCCCTTACCCCTAGCCCTCCAACCAAAAGAGAATTGAGACACCACTACCCCTTCACGTGAACGCGCCAAACGGAGGGGTAGGGGAAAGTGTAGGGGTAAGGGGTAGAATTGGGATTGGGCCAAAATGCGGCAGATACTGCAGATCACCCTTGTTTTCTAAGGATTCACAATAATTGCGGTTATCGGAAATAATTGCGATGACGACAAATAATTGCGATGAGACCATTATTTAATAATTGTGACAGCCCTACTTTCCACCTGCAAGCGAGTGGGATGTTGCGCATGCCGTTTGCCTCACAAGTTTTAAATTATGCACAGACTCAAATCAAAACTTTCTCTCGATTCATTTGAGCAACATCCGTTAGACCCCATTTTATGTTTAAATCTAATTTCGTGTGTGTGGGCTGAGACTTACACAGTTAAGAGGTGGAAACCCCAGCGGTGACATTGTTCTCCTCGCCCGGTGTGAGCGCGAGAGCAGCTGGTGTGCAGGTGAATCTTTAAATCATCCTGTGTGTCTAGACTCTCTTCTCTAGACTCTTATTGGTTGCCCAATATCACCCTGCGTGCTAAACGTATTCCCTGTAACCCTGTTGCCATTTTTCTTGTAGGGGGTGAGGGGTGGAAGGAAGTTGTCAGTTTGTCACTATATGTGTCACTTTTATGCCCCGAAAGTTAAACCCATATATCATGTAAATATGCTGTAAAACTGTCCCGTAAAAGGTATGTAAGTAGTGTTTTGGTCCAATGTGCCGGAGGATATGAAAGTATTATTAAAGTATATTTTATATGGTGCGAATTTAAGTTAAGATGCCTGCAGAACCTTCTTGAGGTAAAAATATGTTAATGAGTAGGTTACCGATATTTGCTTGATCAATTACAATTCTGTTTTAGTGGTATAAAAACAATAAGCAGATGAATACAAACTGGTGAAACGACCTCAAAAGGGAAGTGGGGTAATGTGTGTGGTGTCACGCCCCCTCTGAAGACTTCTGGTTTTACGTTCACACATAAACAATTTTCTGTGTCCGGCTTCAAACGTTTCTCTTTGTTCGTTCTCTTTTTGTGTGAAGTGCACACTTTGTGGCTTTAGAGTCGCATTTTATTTTTTTGCCATGACGCTACATTTACATTACAAATCTTGTCATTATGTGACACAAAATGTATATAGATGTTTTTACATGGTCGCTGCATCCTCATCCTCATCATTTGCACATTAACAGATTTCCATCGAGGTGTTGGTCTAAATAACATGTGTCAGGTCTGTAATGAAGTGGACGTAGCTGCTCAAACTGTGCCGAGATGTACTACAGCGATCTCATATTATAGCAATATTGCCTGATATCATTACCTCAATATAAAACCATTTGATCTTTAGCAAAGATTGAAGTTAAAGTTAAGATTTAAGAGTAATTTTTATATTATTATATTATATATTAAATATATTTTTGTCTTCCCCTTCTGCCTAAGGATAAACGCTTGTGTGGATGTTTTGTGGGCTTTTATACTAAAATCTGAGAACAGCTGTCCTTAACATCTGCTTGCATTGCCCCGACATTTGATGTTCAGGGTTGAACAGTGTGATTCTTTTTTGGCATTTATGAATTGACTACATAGTCAAGCAGACTACCCCTCACCTAGGTCAGTACACGGCCGTCATTTTACTGCCACACTGTTCCAGTTTGTAAGTTGCTGGCTGGCAAACCATTTGTACATCGTGTATTGGTTTCTCGATCAGGAGGGCAGAGCTAAAAATAAGGTTCCGGCTGGGAGCGATGAGGTATTGCAGATGGGGTTTGTGCGTGTGTGATAGGGAACACACACAAGTCAGTAGGTTTACTCTACATGGTTCAGCTCCCACTCATGCTCCAAAACATTTGGGATTTGCATAAATCCCTATGGTGAGGTCGCTGTTAGAATGAAACTGCCAGGGGACTTTCAACCTTTCTGGTCCCTCTTGTTGGTATGCATCGACTGCTCTGGCTGCGTCTAAAAGGTCTCAGTCATAGATGGTGGTGGGGACGGGGACGGGGGCACGCATCAAAGTTCGTGTCTGCGTGTAATTCATGAATCCCGTCGTGGAATCTTTCAAGTCGTGTGCTGCAGGAGCCATTTTCTTTTTAAAGGGACGCGTCCACTAACAGGATAAAGACAGCAGTTGTTCTGGAGATGTTTTGGCTGATGTGTAATGTTTATGTGGTAACTTAAAATTAATTTGGTTGGGATGTAACGATGTCAAAATCTCACGGTACGATAATACCTCGGTGTAATGTCTGCGGTGCAATATTTATTGCGATGTTTAAAACGAAAAATGAAGACTTGGAAAAAAGTGCCATAAGTGATTCAGAAACAATTTTATAAAACTGTCAGTTCTGGTCCTTGATTCTGATTGGCCGAGCCGAGTTCTAAGTTGTTATAAAATGCACCAATTTATAACGGCTGACTGCATTACATAGCCTAAATATCATTTTATTTACTTTATTTTATGAAACCTTGCTACGCATATGGAATAACAGTTTTATAAAAGCAATAAGCCCCGCGAAGTAGTGGGTTACAGTGCATTTTATAACCCACTGCTTCGCGTGGCTTATGGCTTTAATTGAACATTGCACTGATGTACAAATTAACCATGTCATATCCTGTCCTCTTTTCTTTATCCTCTAACTCATACCTCAAAGCAACAGTTATGATTATAGTATGTATAGTATGAGATAGGTCAAATGACTTAAAACTCCCTCTTATAAAATAAAAAAACTGCACCAGATGGACCTTGACCGAGGTAATATCTATTATATTGTTTAACATTCTCCATGTTAAAGGCCCGGAAGACCTATCATTTCATACAGTCATGTGACCACGATAATATCGAGACAATTTTGCTATTGCGATACCATGAAATGGATAATATTGTTACATCCCTATAATTTGGTGCGTTACATTTTTAGTGTTTCAACGTTTTTTAGGCTGATTACAGTTGCATTTGCTGTGCATTAGGGATTGTGAATACTTATCTCTTATCTACATGTTAATGTTTTTGTATAGCTCAAGGAGAACTGGGTTAGCAGGGCAAAGGTTGTGGGTTCGAATCCTAGGGAACACACGGACTGATGAAAATGTATCCCTTAAATGCAATGTCAGTCTCTTTGGATAAAAGTGTCTGCTAAATGCATAAATGAAAATGTAATTTATACCACAAGATGACAAGTTTCTACCATAATGTTATCATTATTCAAACACTGAATTCATTCACATTATAGAGCTTAGTGTTTTTCAGTGTTTTTCTTTTAAGCTAATATATTCATATATTCAAAACGTTCGAAACGTGTTTCTCCCGTATCACTTCTCTCCTGATGGTTTTGGTTTCTCACTTGCCGATAAGCAAACGTAGACAGCATCTCCACAGCTGAAGCGCTCATACTTTAGTAAACCACGACTGGAATGTCAAAAGCTGCAGGAAAAGTTTTTATAGTCTTCATTAAGCATGTAATGGCATATGGAAGACATCAGCTCAAAGGAAGAAAACAGTGCGACACTGATATAGTTCTGATCATTTTTATGGCTGTTTACGTTTGCTGTTTCTATAGAATATTTGTATTTTTGTGTGTTTTTGCTTGTTGTTATCATCTTTAAGGATCTGTAAACAATTTTCTGCAGGAGATTTTTGCAAAACTCAATAACGTTTTGTTTGTTTTCTTTTTTAGTTTGCTCGAGTAAGAACATCAAAAATAACGTGACCAACCTGCGGGTGCTGGAGAACTGCACGGTGATCGAAGGCCACCTGAAGATCCTGCTCATGTTCACCACTAAACCCGAAGATTTCCGCGGCCTGTCCTTCCCCAAACTGACGGTGGTGACGGACTACCTGCTCCTGTTCCGCGTCTACGGGCTGGAGAGCCTCAGCGACCTGTTTCCTAATCTCACGGTAATCCGGGGCACCAACCTCTTTTTCAACTACGCCCTGGTGCTGTTCGAGATGCTCCAGCTCAAGGAGATCGGCCTTCACAGCCTGATGAACATCACACGAGGAGCCGTGCGTGTGGAGAAGAACCCCGACCTCTGCTACCTCGCCACCCTCGACTGGTCCAAGATCCTCGACTCCATGGAGGATAACTACATCGTGGCCAATAAAAATGACCGGGAGTGTGGCGACATCTGCCCCGGCACAGCTCAGGGCAAAACTACCTGCCCCCTCACCACCATCAATGGGGATTTTGGCGAGCGTTGCTGGAACCAGAGGCACTGCCAGAGAAGTACGTAATGTGAAGTACTGTCTTGTTTGTCTGTTATTTTAGCTGTGCTTCTTTACCCCATCACCGTCACACCCTCCCAGGAATCCTGCTGGCTTTCAGATAATCGTTTCAGATGGCCATATCTGTTTTCACTGGTGCATTAGGGTAATAATATTTACATTACCATAGAGTCCTGAAATGTTTTTTAGAAGTGGAAAGTTGTCAGGGCTGTGTGTCGTGAACATTGGCAGCACTTTCACTGGGTTTTTTAGGCAATAGCAGCAACGGCAATCATTCTGGCAGCGAACAGTCAGGTGATCTTCAGCGGTTAAGGAAGACAACTCTCTGTGTCAAAGCTTGAACCGTGTTCCAGAGTATGACGCAATAGTCCTGTTTGTGCAGTTGTTTCGGGGATGTGTGTGTGTGTGGGGATGTTTGTGGGCGAGCGTGTTTTTACCTGAATGATTTAGCTTTTGTAGCAAAATCCGGCGTTAGCTGGTCACGCAGCTGAATAGCCAATGAGATGAGGCAAGCTTTAAAACTACAAATCTGTTCAATGTGCAGTACAAATTAGCTCAGGTTTGAGCGTACCGAAGAATTTTGCATATTAGTGCAAAGCCCTAGAGCACGATTACGCAACACATGTTACGCATGTAGCTTCTGTTCTTTCGACCAACTGTATGGCTTTGTGTGTGTGTTGGGACATGGACTTTTTTATTTGGTTAGCGTCCTTAACTCCAGCGTCTGCTGAGCTGATGCTTTCTTGCTCACCTGGTTTGAAAAAATGATCATTGCATCACTGTTTTTCAAGGGCAAAATTCGTTCACATTTTATTCCTTTACATGTAAAAAACCCCCTGCTCTAGAATCTTGCTTCTAATCCCAACTTTCCAAAACAGAGCACAGTGTTTCCCACAGGATTTTGTGAGACTATGAGGGCTAAACGTATTTTCCTCTAGGGGGGTCCGGGAGATGCTCCCCCGTATGAAAATTTTGCATAATTTAAAGGTAAATGCTGCCACCTGGTGCATTTAAAAGCAAAATTAAGTGACTCAATCTATTAAGTTCACAAACAGTCAAAACATGTAGAGCATGAGCCATCAAAAAATGAAGCAAAAAGGTGTTTAACAGTTGAACTAATTTATTTATTACCATATATTAAGATCCAGTGGTAATAACACAGTGAATCATTTTCTAACGTTTGCTAGATAAAACAATAAATGAATTGGATACATTTTGCGATTTCTTGTAAAAATGTATGTTTAAATTTGTGATTTATTATGTTTTCAACTTTTTTGCTCGTTGCGCAAACCTATCAGTTTATGTCAAAGTAACACAAGAACAATTAATGACAGACTCTTTCTCCTTCAGTACACACCGATTGGTCTGAGCAGCACCGCACCAAACATTTTTCTAAATTAACTTGATAAAGAAACAAAAAGAAATATGACTAATTTAAATATGACTAATTTAAAATGAACTATTTTAATAGCTGCAACAGCTTGTGTAATGCGGAGGTACAAAAAACAGGACGGGCTTCAGTCGGACTCGGGCTGAGAATTCTGATAAGTTGTGGGACATGGGCCGGGCTAGGGCCTGAGCGTCTCGGGCCAGGTCTTAAATCTGAGGCCCGTGCAGGGCTCTAGCTTGAAGCACCATCGGAGCGATATGGAAAGGGTTAAACGAAGTGCTTTTGGCGCTAAATACGGATATTAGAGGATATACGAAAGATC
Source organism: Triplophysa rosa (assembly GCF_024868665.1). Classification (NCBI taxonomy): domain Eukaryota; kingdom Metazoa; phylum Chordata; class Actinopteri; order Cypriniformes; family Nemacheilidae; genus Triplophysa; species Triplophysa rosa. Next base: position 635,889 of record NC_079894.1, on the reverse strand, counting down.
ATCATTATAAATATCATGGGTGCGCGTGATGCGTAAGCTACAGCTCCGTTGTGTACTGTAGATGCACTGCACATTTTAAACGTCAGATATGGTGTTTGTCAAATGTCCCTATAAGCAGACTGCTATTTTAGCTTTAAGTAATTTGGAAGCTGAATATAATGATGCTACGAATTCAACGCTAGATATATTTATATTGTTATAAGAAAAATATTGGCTCGTTTTAAGACTGTGGAGCTCCAATTCCATCCCCAACCGAGAGCAAAGACGGACTACTTGTCACATTAATGCTTAATTTACAATACTTGGTATTTAATGCTAAACTTACATCACATGACAGCAGTTTGAAGTTATGGCTGCACTCAGTGACTTTGATTGGAGGTTGCTGGGTGGGTGTTTGTAGGGAGTGGGGGGGCTTGTTGGTTGTGGTTCGGGGCGTTTCATTGTTGGGACTGTGTGGGTCTGGTCTGGTTGGTCTTGTTTTGTGGTCGATGTCGGACAACAGAGGAATAAAGTTAATTATGCCATTACTATTTTTCCCTGGTTGTTGTCTGTTGTTGATCACGGAATGGGACCGGGTTGGACCTGCACGGTTTCGGCGGGTGGGGCTTCCTGGGTCGCGGCTCGTGGGCTCTCCCTGTTCTTTGTGGACGTTGCTCGGTGGCTTTGGTCGGGGTCACTGAGTGCAGCTATGACACGTCAGAGGAGATCTGGCCCTCCCGGCTGAGCCTGGTTTCTCCCGAGGTTTTTTTTTCTCCATTTATTCATCATTGGAGTTTGGGTTCCTCGCCACAGCAGTGCAGTGTTGGCTTGCTCACTGGGAGACTACATTTATTTATTTATTCATTTATTTATTAGATATTATTTATTATAATGATCTTGCTTGGTCTATAAACACCATGCACTGTGCTGTGTTTTACCTTTCTGTGTTTTTCTTATTTGCTCCTATAATGGTCTTAACTCTTAATTAAGAATGATTTATTTTTAGGTCAGAGCACATATAAAAACAAAACATCAGCGTTACATAAATTTAATAAAATATGGATGAAAATGTGTGTATGGAAAGTATACAGTAGCTCAAGTGTGAGCGAAGTGTGACACTGTAGCAGTAAAAGGTTAAGATTTTAGGTAACATTTTAACAGTCACTTGCAAATTCAACACCTCAATGGAGGGATGATAGGCCTATAAACATCAGGGTTTAATCAATTACAAACTGATTTAGTATAAAAATATGGATAGAATGTATAGAGAGAAAGTTATAACTCAACAAATTGTGGCAAGTAAAAAATGAATAAATTATTGTACATTGTAACAATTACCTGCAAACTCAACAAAACATCAAGGGTTTTAAACAATTATGTAAACTGCTTTAATGTAAAATATGGATTAAATGTACAGATGAAAATGTATAGCTTGAGCTTAGTGACACTAGAAACGAATACATTTTAAGTATTGAATGAAACGGGTAATACTGTAACAATCATCACCTGAAAACTGAACAAATCAGTGCGATGGATGGAACTGCGCTGCACTGGAGCACATTTGCGAGATCTGGCTGGACAGCCGCGGTCGCAACCCACAAAACGTCTCGCAGATGGGCATCAGTTATTCTGGACCTAAAACGGTTTTTGTTCAAGTTCATAACAGAGAAAGTCTGTTCACAAATGTACGTGGACCCAAAAATGCTCAACATTCTCTTGGCAAGTGCTCGCAGTTTGGGGAATTTCTCTTTGTTTAGTTGTCGATAAAAGTCTAATTGTGAGAGCTGATGATGACAGAAGCGCAACTCATCATCGCACTGCAAGTCAATGAGCTCTAGTTGCAGTTCATGCGGAGCATCAACGGGATCCACGGAAAAAGGAGACGCGAAGAGATGCATATCTTTCTCGATTATGGTAAAATCTTTAAAACGCCAGTTAAACTCAGCAAAGAGGGCTTCGATCACCTCTGCATAATTCCCTACTTGCCCACTTGTTTCTTCTGGGAAATAGTCCATTACTTCTTTAAGTGCAGGGAAATGTGAAGTGTTGATTTCACTCTGTGACAGGTGTCTTTTGAACAGTTGAAGTTTAGTTGCAAACGCCTTGATGTGAGAATACAGCTGACTCACCACTGCGTCTTTTCCTTGAAGGTTGACATTTAATGCATTCAGGTGTTTGTTGATGTCAATTACGGACGCAAGGTCCGCGAGCCACTTAGGGTCCGACAGTTCTTTCATTGCATGTCCCTTTTCATCCAAAAACTGGCCTATCTCTCTCCGAAGCAAGAAAAGACGCTGCAGAGCATTCCCCCGACTGAGCCACCTTACATCGTTGTGGTAAATAACATCTTCGTATTGCGCCTCTATGTCAGAGAGAAACTGCTGAAACTGGCGGTGGTACAAAGCTTTGGCACGAATGAAGTTAATGGCTTTTACCACTGGTGAAACAACATGATCAAACTTCAGACATTTTGCGCACAGTACTTGTTGGTTTATTAAGCAATGTAGTTTAACGGCATTGTCCCTTTGCTCGCTGACTTTGTTGCATAGCAGTGATGCTAATCCACTTCTTTCTCCCGTCATAGCGGGCGCCCCATCGGTAACGATTCCGCTTAATTTCTCCCAGGGCAGTTTCATGTTGGGCAGTGTCTGAAATATCAACACTCTCATCACATGCCAATGAAAACTGATCAAAATTATGCCCGCATTCTGTCACTTGTCTTTTGATGTCGGATGATATTTCTTCAATTTTCCGTGCGATAGTGTTGCGAGCAAGGCAAAGATTCGCAAACTCTTGCTTCTTATCTGGACAGATGTTTTCCGCAATTTTCATTACACATTCTTGAACAAACTCGCCATCAGAGAAAGGTTTTCCACGTTTAGCGATAAGGATTGCCACCTCGTAGCTTGCTTTGGTAATGTTTTCATTGGACTCTTTTGCCCTGATAAACCATCGCTGCTGGGCAACTAGAGAGGCTTCTAACTATTTAACTTTATCCTCTCGTTCGCTGCCGGAGAAGCTCTGATACGAGTTTGCATGCTTTGTCTCGTAATGCCTCTTCACGTTATATTCTTTCAGAACTGATACAGTCTCGTTGCATATTAGGCAAACACAATTATTACGACTCTCTGTGAAAAAATACTCAGATTTCCAGCGCTCATTAAATCGACGGCCCTCCTCATCAACTTTGCGTTTTTTTGACGTTGCCATTGTGGCATCCTAACGGTTCAACTGTCACTCACTCGGCCTCTCACTACAATTGGCCCTGAAATCTAGTGCTGCCACCTTCTGTTGACATTGTAAAACGTGCATGATTTGTGTTGCGGGCTGCCTTAAATAGAAATTAATAGACACGCTGCGGGCCGCCTAAAATTCATCCCTGGGCCGTGATTGGCCCGCGGGCCTGACTTTGGACACCCCTGCTGTAAGATGAATGTTATTATGTTCACACGGCTTAAATGTGTGCATGTTACATAGACCTCAATCTTGTTGAAATAAAAAAATCATGGTATTTAGGCCCCTCCCCTATGTTTTTAGATACCTATAGATTTTTATATACCTAAAATGTTTGCAACTGTCATATTTTAAATTCATGGCTGAAACTGCCTCTTATAAACTCTTATAGAAAAATGTGTATATTTTTTCAATAGCTTTTATTGCGTGTACAGTAAGTGTCAGCAGGCAGATGTTTAGAAAAGTTTTATCATTAGCTCATTTAATTACCTAATCTGTTTTTTATCTTTGCCAGCTTTATACTTTATGGCTAGTTTAACCAAAAATGAAAATGTATTCGTTCTCTTTTCTCACGCTCTCACGCCACATCCATTTTCTCACGAAAGGTTGCACCCGACATTTTTTTAATGTGGTTTGTAATAACATTTGTTAAATAAATGCCTATCTGTGTTTTGGTGCTACAAACTTTTACATCTCGGCGGTCTAGCAGTAGACCTCAATGTCAAAATAAGGTGGCCAATTAAATGTAAGAAGGCGAGAGTTACTGTTAAGAGAGCCGAGCAGTGACCAATCAAATCAAAGCAGACAGTTAAGATTCAGAGTGCACCGCAAAACGTACAGTAAGTGGCTAAACATCCAATATTTTTAACTTTTTAACAATAGAAATGTTGACCGACAGTATCCACTGATGCTGAAAAAAAAGCTGTTTTATATGAAGAATATGTCATTTATGTGAGTGATGTAATGTAATTTGCAATTAAAAGTGTGACAAGACATGAGACAGTAACGGAGCAAAATAAAAAATCTTTTGTTCCAAATCTGTTTAAATGTATTTGTTCTGATGAACCCAGAGAAAGATATTCAGATGAATGCTTGTTACCAAACAGATCTTGCCCCCCCATTGACCACCATAGTAGGAACACATTTTTTTTGTTCTGTTGAACACAAAAGAAGAGATTTTGAAGAATGTAGGACAGCAAACAGTTCTGGGGCACTTTTGACTACCATTGTATTTTTTCTAGGGATGCACCGGTATGTAAATTTTGGCCGATAATGATAACCGATATATTGGCCGATATACAGTATCTAAATATTAATGTAAAATTCTCTAAGACTGACTAGTGGACAACTGCTTTTGTTTGATAACATTCACTGCAGAAAAACAAAGTAACCATTAGTTCTCTTTCCCCCCCTGAAAATCATGTACCAACTACCAGGCCTACTTTACACTAGTTAACGATTCTTTAACCTTCAAACTTTTCTGGTATATTCTTTATTGGTAACACTTTACAATAAGGTGCTATTTGTTAGCAATTAGTTAATGCATTAGCTAACATAAACTAACAATGAACAATACTTCTACAGCATTTATTAATATTAATCCATGTTAATTTCAGCATTTACTAATACATTATTAAAATCAAACGTTGTCACAGTTAACATTAGTTAATGCACCATGAACTAACATGAATATCTGTATTGACATGAACTAACATTGACAAGGATTAATAAATGATGACAAATTAAATTGTTAGCTAATGTTTGCTAATGCATTTACTAATGTTAACTAATAGCACCTTATTGTAAAGTGTTACCTTTTTATTTAATAAACAAATGATAGATGTTCTTCCAGAGCAACCCAGATCAATGTTCTTAATAGCCACACAGGTCTCAAGACAGAAAGCATTCAGACAGCAGTCTGATTCAAACAATATGCTTTTGATCCTATAATTTACACATTCATAAATACTGTATCTACATACTGTACCTACACCAACAATGTTTTGCTAATAGCAGTAAGTGAACGATCACGACAGAAAGATAGTACTGTACTGTATTTTAACTGTGAGCAGCATGCAGCTGAAGAAGTTTAACCAGAGGAAATCATTTATGATTTATCGGCTATAATATATCGGCCTAAATTCTATTATCGGCCGATAACATTAAAAATGACCATTTATCGGCCGATACCGATATGGCCGATAATTTATCGTGCATCCCTAATTTTTTCCTACTATGGGAGATGGGGGGCAAGATCTGTCTTGTAATAAGCATTCTTCCAAATATCTTTGTGTTCATTAGAACAAAGAAATGTATACAGATTTGAAACAACTCAAAGGTGAGTAAATAATGACAGAATTTTCATTTTTGGGTGAAGTATCCCTTTAACACTCACACTCCGGGTGACATCTGTCCAGCTACTGTATATTAACAGAGACCCAGACATGTCCCTCGCCCTCAATCCTGATCCAAATGGACGGAGTTGCAGGGTTGCGTTGCTTAATTCTGTCTGTAGGTGATCAGCTGGGAGCGGTCAACTGCAACCCTGAGAGAGCGAAAGAGCGCAGCCAGATCAGCAGGCCTTTAGACTGAGCAGCTGCCTGGGGAGAGAACAGGGGAGGGATAGAAACAAAGACGCACTGCCAATGTCTCTTTCGCAGATTTCCTTGGTTTCGTTGGCAGCTGTACAAAAGAGGTTTTGTTTCATGTTTGGAATACTTTTGGGAGTATTGGCTCTGCTTTTCTTGAGGAGATTTGGCCGGTGGTAACGCTGATTTCAGTCTGTTACTGTTGAGGAACTAATCGGTTCTTATTTGGTATTTTTTAATGTCTGCCACATACTCATCCCAACTCACAATGCTGACTTAAATAACTGAGCACCGTCCGGCACAATGACACATCAATAAGCCCTCTGGTGAACTGAGGCATTAAATAGGAAAATAATGGTTAAGCAGGACGAATATTGAAGGACAGTGATATTTAAATGCTAAGCAAATTTGCAGTACAAGCTATTTTCAAGCAGAACATCGCTGGCCTGTGAACAATTTCTCACAGCATCTTTTCGACCCGTGAAGTTTGCTGTCAGTGTAAAGTCCGTGTTTTGTGTTAGATCCGTTCGCAGAGCTCCGAGGCTTTTGTTTAGGCTCCCGGCCAGTTTGGAACGAGACTGGGCTTCCCCAGGCGCAAAGTATTTTACACACATTATAAAATGATCTTTGTGATCAGAGGGGTTTAGAAACACAGCTGAGATGGAGAAAGTTTGACGGAGTGAAGACAATGGGGAGTGTGTGCAGACATGACAAGCGATAAATGCATATTGAGACTTAGTTTTACCTCCTCAGGGATGTTTTATTTGGCTTGTACACGAAACGTATTTAATTGGCTTGCAATGTATGTTTCTTTTAATGGATAAATGAGCTTTGCATAGCCCTTTGTGATGGGGCTCGGCTCAGTTTGGGTTACAGCCGCTGTAAAAAGTAGTTCACTATGTTAGTCTCCACTACACTATAGACGGTTTCATCGGAGGCTTGCACCAGGCCCGTTAACATGTGTTTGGTTATAATATAACAATTTATATTAGATTTAATTTATATGAATATTTTCTTCTATATTAACTGTATTAAATTAAAGTAAAACTACTCAACAGTTAGTGATTTTTTGCGGAGGTCTACTGGAAGTTACGTTTGGGCCACATAACGTTTGTTTATGTTGTTGCCACTAAAACCGTCTCAGCTGCTACTAGATAAATACATTTAAAGGGCCTTTTGTAATTTTGTGGATACGAGATGATGATGATGAATATTTATTTCTTGAATCTGTAATAATCAGGCATGAAATCAGTAAAAAGTGACAATTGCGTGAAAATGTCAACCTTACCATGAAAAAATTAAGTTTTTACCAAAGGTTTTTACTATTCTAACAGCACATATATTAACATTTGGTGGTCAAAATACATATGTGAGGTCTCTCCAAGTTTTTAAAGTATTTGTTTTATTTTTAGTGCATGATTTTTCATAGTCAGGTAATTGACATTTTAAGTATTGTCACATCCATAACGCTACATATTCCTCATAAATGGGCACATGAAATTAAAATAAATTAACTATTTTATGTTCTACGAAGAGGTATCCTTTCTCCGTTTGTTGGGTGTAATTGTTTCAGGTTTGTGCATTTTAATTCACAGAAATCCTACAAAGTTTGTCGTCTCCCAAAAAGCGTGTCCTGTTTTTGTCACATCCATAACGCCTATGTTTATTTCCCCTTTTTAAAATAGAAAACTTGTGCATAGACTGATATTTTTCTGATGTTTAAACTCGATCAACAAGGGTTTAGTAAAATATAAACAAATAGTTCAGTATATTGGTCACAAATACATTCTCTGAGTGCTTTTATGTCACATCCATATCGCAAAATGTCACATCCATAACGCTGGAATTGCCCAACTCATTTTATGACCGCATTAAATTGATAGGTTTTATAAGTTGACATGCACTTATAAAATTACAAAATGCATCAGTTGATGAAGTCAAAAACAATGATAGATATTTACTACATAACAGACAACACAGTGTCTAAAATCTGTGATTGTTTATTTGAACTGGTTTATTCGTATGAAGCATTTGAACACTAAATCAATTCGCAAACAAATTCACTAAACAAACACAGAGAGAGAACGAGTGTGAGTTTAGGACTCATGATTCATCCTTAGCAAATTTCCATTTGTTAAAAATGTTTTGGCCCCAGTGGGCTGCAAATTTTAATGGGGTGGGGTTGTCTGAGGGGGTAGTTCTTAGTCTACAGACGCGTTCTTCACTGTGAGAACAAGTCGAATGTATTAATAGCATGAGAAACAAAGATAAAGTCATGAGGAAGTGTTTTAATGGAGCTGGTGTATTTTTAACACTCTCAAGTGTAGACCTTGAGGAGTGGGAACATTCATCCTGCTTCATTCACGTTTGTCGACTCCAGGTTTGCACACACCAGCATCATGTCTCCAACATGTCTCCATCCGTTTCAATCTCTCAGGGGTCATACGGGTCAACGCAAGAGCAGAATTTATGTGTTATGTACCTTTAGAGATATATACAGTACAGTATTTTTCATTCCTGCTGGGCGACGTGCGTAATTTTGGGGGGTGAAAGTGTTTGGAAAGTGCACACAGGGGTGTATCCCAGAGGAAGGACAGGACACTACAGGACACTACAGGATGGTCCACTATCGAGGCTCCCGTTTCCTCCTTAGTAGCCCGACAGTCCGGTACTACAGGATACACTGGCGCCAATTCAATCTCAGCATGGAACAATAGCTGTCACCGAACTTCACAGAATGTTCGTCCCAATTGTTTCCGGCCATTGTTAGACGGTTTCCTACTGGGAGATTATGAATGGTCCCAAAGCCAGAACTCCCAGGCCCTCTGACCATCACCACCACCACTATTAGACAGGACCACCGGCAGATGACCAGAGAGGCTCTGTACAATTTAAACAAACATTCTGATTTTTCCAACGAAACATGAGCTGGATAAGATTGTTTTCTCCCAGTGTTGGAGAGGAAGGGCAAGTGTTGGGATCTGTACGCTTGGAAATGTGGCTGAATGGGTGGAGTCCATCAATATAATTCATCAGTCACCATCCACATTTATTTCACCTGCCTAATAGATATGCTAGTGCAAATTCACCAAACAGTCAACTGAGCATTTGTAGTGTCACTATTACTGTTTCTCATATTGAGATGTTTCTCGTATGGAATTTCTTTACAATATGTTAATACTTTTGAAACGGGTTCCTTTTTAGTGTTCTACCTTCTACTATACTAGTAAAATGGTGAGCATTTGATTTTCCAATGACCTTTTCTTTGGGTCTAAGAAGTTTTTTGAGGTCTATTCGACATGCAGAACTTTAGCGCTCGCCAGTTTCCAAAGCTTTGCGTAGCAAGTTGGCATTACACAGTGTAGTCTTTTAAAACACAGAACGTGTCCGAGAGCTCGGGCAAATGTACTTCATTGCCATTAGATGAATCACTTTTTATCTTTTTCTTTCACTCTCCTACCCACTAAAAATGTTCTTCTGCACTGTGAAAATCACATCTGTCCTCTGTCATGTTTGAACATGACTTTCGAACAAACATTCCTAAATATAGTTCCTCTGTAACATCAGGACATAAATCATGCTACGGCCAGAATTAATCCACTGTAATTAAATGGGCTGTGCAGCATGTTGTGGATCCAAATAAGATGGAGTTTTTATTCCGCTTTTAAGCAGAAACCTAAAATCCCATTTGAAAGGTTTTATCTTCCCACTTATAATTAGGTCACTATGATCTTGAAGAAGGGATTGTTTTTGATTCGGCCACTTAAAGGAATCATTAGCCGGGTTTCCATCCAAACGTGATGCAAATATTTTCAAAGTTCGCAATAACAGGAGGAAAGACTAATGCGAAATTGGTGCGTTTCCATCAAATACGTCGAGCGGATCACGGTGGTATTGGTAACCTGGTAACCAACAGAAAATAAAAAAGATCTGGGAACGCGAAAAAGACGGTAACAGCCGCTTCGTCTCGTGGCTTTAATGTTCGCTACGTCAGAATTTATTTGGCAAATGTGTTTCCATCTCCCGTTATTCGCATTAACTGTTTTTCACAAGAAGGAAAAACCACCACAAGCGAGCGTAAAAACTTTTCCGTGAATTAACGGTTTTTATTTCGCGTTAATTTGGCGTTTCCATCACTCATTTCTAATGCGAAACTTCAAAATGCGCATAAAACCAGAGTGATGGAAACCCGGCAATTATTGATTATTAATGAGTTTTCACGTAGATCTGATTAACACAGTTTCTAATGTGGGTCTTTCTCATAGGTTGATAATCAAATCTATATACTCGCGTGAACAAACCCACCGAGTTAAAGGTATTAACTCATTGTGAAGCTCAAGTGCTCGGGCTCTTCCCCTGGAATCTCAGATATCTGAAGCATTCATTAAACATCTGCAGACAAGCATTACATCACAGTGTTCAAGTTGTATTCAAAGCTCTTCTGTGAAGAGACCTCTGGCTAGGCTCCTTTAGATGTTCCCCATCCCTTTTCATGCTGAATGAATAGTGTTTTAACTTAATTGTGGCAATCGGATTTGCTTGGTTGAGCGGAGAATTGTGAAAGATGACATGAGTTTTATTTTAGACCAGGAGTTGGCAGTGTTTTTCCATATTTTGTGCGTTCTTACAAAAGAGCTAGTGCTTGGAAAACATGATACATGAAGTACCGATTTAGTGTTTAGATATAGTCTCATATTTTCCACAATAAATGTGTTCTCTCTAAATGTTCATGAGAGAAATGTATCCGTAAACTGTCAGAGCATCAAGGGCTTTTGAGGTTAACTGCAGGGTGGTTGAATTTACAATATCTTAGGTTTAGTAAGTTGATCTAAGATTATATGCAAAGCAGCAGCAACCAAATTCTTGAGCAGTAATCACATTTTTACGGCTTCTTTTTTTCTATTAAGTCTCTAGAGTTTTTGCAGATCCACAGACCTGTAATCTTTTTTTACTCACGAGCTTTCTGTCACGGATTGTCTTTGTATCTTATAGTTTTCTTAAATGCATTGTCGATTGCAATTTTATTTCTGTGCTTCTAAACATTGCTTTTAGTCCAAATGTTTCTACGAGGCCATTGTAAGCCCCATTGCCATTAATTTGGGGTTATTTCCTGCAGAATTCAAATATTTGTTATGGGTCAAAGACGAAAAAGGGTTTAAGCATAAACTGCTGTAAATTGTTGTTGTTCAACAAAAAAGTAAAACGTTTTCGGTTTAATTTAATTTAATTGCATTTTTGTTTTTCTGAGTAAAAAATAAATATCATACATTTTCCCCTGATTTACCGAAGACGCCCACTAAAATGTCATTCAGTGTAACAATCTTGTCAGGCATATTTACAACAAAAATCTATTTATGACATATTAAAAGACTAATTACTTTCACCCCAAATGCTAATTAGTTGTAATTTTACATTTTTATTTATTTGCCATTTGCCCATTTGTCAATACGATTTTTTTACTCATTTAAAGCACAATAAAATGTAATATGCTCCCTTATTCTTTTATATATTTTAATATGTACAAGTCAGAATAAGCATTTTAATTTGTACATAAATATTGTGTTACACTGAATGACAATTTAACATAATTTCAACCAAATTAAGACATTTTATTCTCCAAAATTTAGTTGAAACCATAAAGTAAACATCTTACTTGCATTTAATGTGCTTTCTATGGACATAGAATCACTTTTGTAAATTTCTTTTGATGGGGACATCTTAACGTCTTTGACCCATATAAATACTTAAAGTCCACTAAAATGTCAATTCAGTTATTTTTCACTTCTATAGTGAATTTCTTTTTTGCAACAGAAGAAATGCTGAAGGATGTATCGAAGAAATGCGCAGATTTTTAATAAAGCTCATGGCTCTGAAAAGCGAGGTGTGCTATGATTGGCCAGTTAACCAGTGCGTAGTGATTGGTGGAATACTGCAAGCATGTGACGCATGTAACGCCTCTTACCATATTTGGAACATCAGGTTCCTCTTCAATGGTACTGACAGGTACGCCCACCTTACTTGCGTATACATTTGGGTGGTCTTAGTCAAATCAGACCACCAACTGATGTAGATTTGTGGGGGTGTGGCTACATGAGGTGTTTCAGGCAGGTCTGGGTGAGCGTTCGCTTTTAGATAGAATGCATCTTTTGTTCCCACACTTTTAATTTTTGCAATTTTACGTCTAATACATGCATGGGCAACTTATAACACACCAAAGACACAGAAAAACACGTATTCGCGCCATATGACCCCTTTACTAAAATGTCCATCAAATATATTATAACCTCTTAAACTAGCCTTACTTGGCTCCAGAGTTTAGCAGTCTGTACCAATCTTTCTCTCAATGGTTCAAATCACTAATAAATGACACTGGTGCGCATCTGAAGGGAGATGATGCTATTGTTTCAGTAGCCTTAGGGGTGTGTTGTCCAGACTGATTTTGGGGTGTGGTACACTTAGTGGATGTTACATTCCTCTCTGATGTTTAAAAAATGAGAGACAGATGCCCCGCGTGCAGACATTAGGTTTTCCATTTTAAATTTTATCATCATTTTTCTGCCTATTCAAATTCTAAGAAAGCAAATAAATGATTTGTCATTCATCAGGAAATCAGTACGGTTAATGCAGTGCTGTTTGTCATCCTGAAGTCGTGTCGTACCTTAATTCGATTTCCTGTCTGTCAGCGCAAGCGAGCGAGAGCGATCGTGATGTTGGAGTGTTGTTCATCCATTACAGGTAGCCGACTGCTAAATGAAACTGTTCACAGCGTATGCATTTACTCTCACCCCTTTACTGCTGCTAATGCTGCTAACCACCGTTACACTAGTCGTGACGTGCCACACCGCTGTCACCGATCTGAAACCACATTTAACCTAAAACACTGACTTAAAGGGATAGTTCACCCAAAAATGACAATTCTGTCATGATTTACTCACTCCCTAGTTGTTCCAAATCTGTACAAATGTCTTTCTTTGTTGGGACAGAGAAAGATGTTTGGACGAATGCTTGTAACCAAACAGTTCGTGGACCCCATTGACTGCCATAGTAGGAAAAATGATAATGGTGGTCAATGGTGCCCCAGAACTGTTTGCTGTCCTACATTCTTCAAAATTAGGGATGCACGATAAATTATCGGCCATATCGGTATCGGCCAATAAATAGCCATTTTTAATGTTATCGGTATCAGCCGATAATAAAATTTAGGCCGATATATTATAGCCGATAAATCATAAATGATTTCCTCTGGTTAAACTACTTCAGTTGCATGCTGCTCACAGTTAAATACATACGGTACTGTATACTGATAGTATATCTTTCTGTCGTGATCGTTCACTTACTGCTATTAGCAAAACATTGTTGATGTAGGTACAGTATGTAGATACAGTATTTATGAATGTGTAAATTATAGGATCAAAAGCATATTGTTTGAATCAGACTGTTGTCTGAATGCTTTCTGTCTTGAGACCTGTGTGGCTATTAAGAACATTGATCTGGGTTGCTCTGGAAGAACATCTATCATTTGTTTATTAAATAAAAAATATTCCAGAAAAGTTTGAAGGTTAAAGAATCTTCAACTAGTGTTAAGTAGGCTTGGTACTTGATTTTCAGGGGAAAAAGAGAACTAATGGTTACCTTGTTTTCTACAGTCAATGTTTTAAATAACATTTCCTTTTGTTTCAGTCTTTGGGAATTTTATATTAATATTTAGATACTGTATATCGGCCAACATATCGGTTATCGGCTTCCGATGTTAAAGAATTATCGGTTATCGTTATCGGCCAAAATGTACATATTGGTGCATCCCTATTTATAATATCTTCTTTTGTGTTCAACAGAACAAAAAAAATAAAGTAATTTTTCCTACTGTGGTAGTCAATGGGGTGCAAGAACTTTTGGGTTTTAAGCATTCTTCCAAATATCTTATTTATACAGATTTATAACAACTTGAAGGTGAGTAAATGATGACCGAATGTTTTATTTTTGCTGAACTATCCCTTTAATGACTGTCCGTTGAGCATCTTATTAATCTGTCTTGTTTCGTACCATCCTGTCATATCAGGAGCTCACGTCTCTGATGTGGATGTAGATGTAGAGCTTTAATAATAATAAACCTTTCTAAACACATAATCACATAACATTACTTTTAATGGCGTGTCTGGTTGTGACTTATACATTTATAGATAAATTACTAGTAAAAAGGGTCTTTATTCATCATTTACTCATACATGAATGCTTCACTAGAAAATGTGAGAGAGAATTGTGAACAGTCCATAAATATAAAAAATATAAGGAACAGTTTTCAGAAATCGCAAAGTATGTGAATGGATAAGTTTATTTCATTTTAAACGTTGAATTAACATGTCAACATTGTCAGTCTTGGTGAGCATTTATCAGTGCTGTTGAGCGTGCAACACATCAGGTAGGAAGAACATCGACTGGCTAGCTGAGAAAAGCTCCCCGGGTTGTTTGATCTATACAGCATACAGTTGACTATTAGTCAGGGATGGATTTCTCTTAAAGAGACTGATGTTCCCCATCAAGTCAATGAGCGTGCTTCTCTTTATGATCCTGTTTGTATTTTATACTACGCTCTAAATATACTACGCCTAAAACAATAACTTGAGCCCTTTTTTGAATTTTACGTCTGTGTTCAATACGATACAACCGGAGCTTCTATTGACAAAAATGATTAAAATGGAAATTAATACCTACCTGTTCTCGCACAGCACCCGATGCGTTCTCAGGTACCGAAATTTGGCACCGATTGATTTAATGTGAATCGATACTCTGTAGTACCGACGTAATTCAGGCGGTGCCCTTAAAAGTACCGAGTCCGGTACCCAACCCTATTTGGTGCAAGCAAACAGATCCTTTTGTTTTCGGTGATATAAAGTGTCAATATGGAATATGTGCATGGTTGGTTGTCTTTCTGTTCAAACTAAAACTAGACTGGTCAGATTAGGGCTGTCACGATTATGAAATTTGATTGATGATTAATTGTCTAATAAATCATTGCGATTATGACGATTAATTGTCTGTTTTTGAGCTTTGACATTTAATTCTCATACATTTTTGATTCAGCGATTTGAAACGACCATATTGTTCTGAATACAAGACTATGTTTTTTTCTTGGAAATACATCGGAAAAAATTGGGTCATCATATATTTAAGGTTTAGGCTTTTACCTGTCAATAATACAACCACCAAATACTTGTAAATTGATCAGGAGTGAATTGAAGCCACCATTAAAATGCTATCGTCATAGAAAAGCTTCTAGTCTGTTTTTTTCTCACTTGCAAGACTACAATAAAATTTTACTTGTGTGTTAATGAAATTTTGGTAGACTGGTTTTCACACTGAGATTTGCTTAAATAATATTAAATTGTACTGCAGGTAATTTGTATATGTTTTAGTTTTTTTTTAAGTGATTGTGTTGTGGTGGTACATTTTACAAGTATTACCATGCTTTAGTAACAATATATACACTAAATTATGCAATATGCAGATGCACTACAGCTCCCCCTAGTGTCTTCTATAGAGATGTGCAATAATTGCGATGATCTGAAACAATCGCGATGAGGTCAAACAATCGCGATGAGACGATTATTTAATAATCGTGACAGCCCTAGGTCAGATTGATATCTGTGGTCTAAAATTGTGGGTCAAATGTTGGAGCCAAGTTTTTTTAAAGGGGTCATATGGCGTGAATACGTGTTTTTCTGTGTCTTTGGTGTGTTATAAGCATGTATTAGACACGTAAAATTGCAAATATTAAAGTGTGGGAACAAAAGATGCATCCAATCACTACGCACTGGTTAACTGGCCAATCATGGCACACCTCGCTTTTTAGAGCCATGAGCTTTGTAAAATATCTGCACCTTTCAGAGAGGCGGAGCAAAGAGGAGATACAAACATGCACGGTGTGTGGAAAATACAGCGTTTTTAAACCTTAAATCAGGTATATACATTGTATTACATCTGAAACAAACGATAATATTCGTTTCAGCCGTGTCATATCACCCCTTTAAGCCGTATGAGAAAAAAATGTTGTCACTGATGGATAAAATCATGGCTGATCCTTCCCATATTCTGTCCGAGGAATACCAACTTCTGTCTTCAAATAGAAGATTGAGAGTACCATACGCTAGGCTGAATAGGCTATGTAAATCCCTTGTGTATCAGTCGATAAAATTAATAAATCAGAGTTGGGATCAAAGTAGATCTTGGGGTTCGAAGTGAATGGCAAATGTATGGGGGTCTATGGGTATTGTCGATGTTATTGTGTTATGGATGTGTTTGAATGTATCGACATGAATTATTGTAAGACAGTAAGCGCTGCGGGACGTGAGACAGATTTTGGAAGAAATTCCAACAATAAAGTGAAATTGAAACATGACCTCATCGTAGTGCATGTTCATAAACACACTTCATTCGGTTACATTAACTCGCATTTAATTTACGGTTTGCTTGATCGTCCAACAACTATTCCTCTTCATTGTGTTTTCATTATGCACTTAAATATGTCTCTTCAGCGGACAGGTGAGGAAATATTACAGCCGAAGAAGTACAGAACATCCCGTTATGCTACGATCCAACGCCTTACTCTGGAATTACGGGTTGTTTGGACAGGAGGTGTTCATCAGTCTCAGGTTGCTATGTCGGAGAAGCCCATAAGAAAGGAATTAGTCTTGTTGACACATGTGAGGTGTACTCCAGGTCTGTGTGTCTTTACTGTACGTGTGCGTGTGCATGCTGGGTATCCTGCTGTTATTCACCCAACAAGATTAAGCCCCTGGCATTCCTTTTACAATATAGCAGCCCTGCGTTTGATCTCGCCTCATTTGCACGAATCACACACGTGCCACGTCAGGGTAATAGTGACCATAAACCTCCTCTGTGTTTAGAGATACCATGTGAAGAGAGAGCTTGATATATGTATCGCCAGGCCCATTAATCACACGTTAATGAGATTATCCGCATGGGCTGAGATCTGCGCCTGCTTGACCCATTACCACGAGCTGTATTTTTCCCTTAAGTCAGTATAAACCAAACAGTTTCGACATTTAAATCATTTTTGTGCAAATAGAATTTGTTTTGCATGTAATATTACATAAATTATAATGATATTATTTTAGAATAATTATGTTACGTTACATTTTTAAGTATTGAAGTTCATTAAATAACTAATGACATTGCATCAGACAATTAAAGGTTGACTGCATCATGTACATATTGATAACACTTGGAAGACTTCTAAAGGACAGTATACAGAAAGCTTGAAAGTGACAGTTTACCCCCTAAATGAAAATTCTGTCATAATTTCCTCACCCTCTGGTCATTTCAAACCTTCTGCAAAACACAACAGAAGATATTTTGAAGAAAGTTGGTAACGGCACTGGCACCCATTCACTTCTATTGTATGGACGCAAAACCAATGCAAGTGAATGGGGTCCGTTTTTCCAAATCTCTTCTTTTGTGTTCTAGTGTCCTAGAACTGAATATTATTGTCTAAGACGAACATCTATCTCTCGGTCTTTGACCCAGTTCACCGACGAATAGTGTCGAGCTTGTGTGTTTTTCCGTTAGCGGTTAAGGGATCTGTTTGTCTTGCCTTCATTTGTTCGGGGGCTTTGTTTTCTTCTCTTTTGGCTCTTGACTTCTAGTTTGCAAACGTTTCTTAACCAAATCTGTTGTTTCGGCATAATGACAGAACAAGGTGTGAAAAAAACAGTTCCCGTTCTGCTGTTGTTTTTGCGGTATACTCCAGGCAAATATCTATGGTGTGTACTGTAAGCTAGCTCCGTTGTCAACGGCCAGGTGTTTGCGATGGCAATAAGGAGAGTGTTTGTCGCTGACGTGGCTGTCATAAAGACAATATCTGAACCGTCTTACGTTACGTGATCCGTGTCC
Source organism: Triplophysa rosa (assembly GCF_024868665.1). Taxonomy (NCBI): domain Eukaryota; kingdom Metazoa; phylum Chordata; class Actinopteri; order Cypriniformes; family Nemacheilidae; genus Triplophysa; species Triplophysa rosa. The sequence goes on along the minus strand of NC_079894.1, from coordinate 618,178 downwards.
AACAAGAAGACGTTGCACTTGCTGTGGGTTAGATGGTCTCAGAATGAAATTCATGCTTCCTTTCACACACATTAATCTGGTGTTTCTGTAACGGGTGATTCTGCTCATGTTGAACTGAATTAAACGTGTTTGCTGATTATTAGTCACTTATGGACTGTTGTTGAAATGAGATCCAGATCCAGCAGACGCTGGTTTACAACATGAATGAAAGCTAATGAGCAATAAGTAACTTGTCCCGGACCTTCACGTGGAGAGATCAAACGATAAAGAAACTAGATATTTACATATAAACTGTATATTGGCCAGGCTGATATTTGGCTATTTCGAGATCATTAAAGTTGGAGTAAATCTTGTATGATAAATATTTGCATGAATTAGCCATCAGACGCTTTAAATATATTAGTGTTGGTCATTTAAAATACCCATATTAGTCAGCCACTTAAATAAAACCGCTCTTCTCTTTGGGAAGCGGTTCGAAGTGGTTTTGTAATGCATTGCTATGCGGTTGCTAGTGTGTTTGTTGCTAGTACGTTGCTACTTGGTTGCTTACTGGGCCAGTTCAAAAGAGCCCACGGCACCCATAAGCCAATGGTATTCCAGTCACTAAATATGTCTCTGGCTCCCTCTTTCAATGCAGTTTATGTTCACAGAGACACAGTGCTGCAAGAAACTGCTTGGAGGGCAGTTAAGGACCTGCAGCTGGTTGCAAGAAACCCCTTAAAGGGACAGTTCACCCAAACATCTGTCATCATTTATTCACCCTCATGTCATTCAAAACATGTATATGACTGTTCCGTGCAACACAAAAGGAGATATTATTAGAAATGTCTTGGTGGTTTTACGTTTATATAATGGAAGTAAATGGAGGCCAATGTTGTGTGGTTACCAACGTTTTTCAAAATGTGCAGAATGGTGAAAAGGTTTTTATTTTTGGGTCAACTATCCCTTAAAATGATGGTTAGGGTAATGGCTGGAATACACTACAAGGCTTTTAAAATCTGAACAGACTAGACATCATGCACTTGCAGACTTTTTGAAAGTTTCAGATAGAAACACACTAACTGATCAAATCTGCAGACAGAAAATCTGAGCAAAAGTCTTGTAGCGTATTTTAGCTTTAAGGGATTAGTGACTCCTAATGACAATATTCTTATTATTGTAATGAAGTCATTACTTAAAGTGTTTCTGATGGTCGATAATCACTCAATTCCAGTCATTGATCAAAATAATAGCATGTTTATATATTCATATGGGCAAGGTTACAGACACCAGAGCATTAAAGGGTTAACACGCGGTGGCTTTGCCTCACAGACGGCGGCGGAGGCCATTGAATGGTCACCTTCCACAGCCAGCAAACACATTGGTTAATGTCGAGGGTGGATCTCTGGTTGGGAGTGTAAAACGAAACGGATTCTGGATCGGGACTCGTCTCGCATGACATGTGCGGAGTCGCTCACAGCCTCGTTCAGCGGGAGAGCGAGAGAAAAGGGGAGGGTGAGATACAGGGGTTTTCGAAGAATAGATGGTGATGCATTTTCATGGAAAGAGATTTCAACATGCTTGTTTTTTTCTTGGCAGTAGAGAACGTTTCTCTTTTTTTTTTTATATTGTGCTTACAACCGAGATGATTTACAGCATTTGGCTTGCCTGTTTTTCACTTGGGCATCTCTGTTGTTATTGAACGCTAGCACACATGAACACACACGCCTTTTCCTTCTTTGGCGACGGGCGGTGAGGTGGCCCTCCCTGGATTGTGTTGTAGAAGGGACAGGGTAATGTTGTTTTGCTCTTGAGGGGCTGACCTGCCGTCACCTGACATCAGAGCGAACAACGACAGTTGTCCTAGCACCAGACCAGCGCCGTATCGTTACGTGGAATAAAACCGCGTCGGACGCCGTTCACAGTACGTTTGAGTTCAAGGTTGTCTGGTGTGAAAAGCAGCTTTGTTTAACACCTTTCAGCATTTCAGAAAAAAAATGCATTGAGCTGCTTGCAATGGAAAAACTGATTTCTTATGAACTGGCATATAAGTTGAGTTTTAGTTCGGATCACTGCCAGCGTTCTCACTTTCCATGACAACTTTTCCTACTTTTCCTTTCAGACTCCAAGTCCTTCTAGTTTTCCGAAGCTCTACATAAATTCATGTCTCTTACATTTTCACATGATCGGGTTTGTCAGAGCTTGTCCTGGTGGTTTGGAAATGATTTACATAAATCGCTGAACACTTGTCAGAGGATTAAAAGTGTTTTCTCCATAAACTGAAGGAAGGTTGAGATCTTGCGATGGTGTTTTCAATGAAGCGGAGGTGGACTTTTTTGTGGGCCAAAATAACTTCAGGATTGTGTTTGTCTGCGTTGGGTAACAGTGAGAGCCAATATTTCATTACGACACTTCTTCCTCAATAGCTTGTTCTTTGTCCTCTGGGCTTTTTATTAGGAGATTTGCTTTTGTCTCGTGTGCACGGCTCTAATACTGTGTGTGTGTGTGTGTTTTGTCTGGACATAGTAGGACTGGTTTTGTGATATATTGCTTTGATATATTACTTCATTTTACTGAACCATTGTTTTATGTGTGCATTGCATTCATATAAAACAAATGACGAGAAAATTAAGAGACCGTTCCAAATTTTCCTTGAATCAGCATTTCTAGATGTATTGTGGTCATTCCAGTCCAGTGTCTGTTGAATTTAAATAAAATCAAACCTCAGGAGTGACATAAAGTCACCCAACAGCAACGTGAAAGACTGACAGCATGACAAGACACGTGAAAACTTGAATAAAAATCCAGGTTTTCACTTAAAATATATATTTTTAAACTTTTCCTTGTAGGGCTGGGCGATATGGCAAAAATGTAAACTTTTTCAACGTTGATCAATAACGATATTTATTTCAATATATAATTTGTTAATGTTGCCAGCTTTGAGAGTATCCCAACAATGACTGAAGCCAAAAGAAAAAAGGTTCATAAATTATATTAAAAAACAGACAAGCAAATGTGACCCTGGACGACAAAACCAGTCTTAAGGGTCAATTTTTCGAAATTGAGATTTTTACATCATCTGAAAGCTGAAGAAATAAGCTTTCTATTGATATATGATTTGTTAGGATAGGACACTATCTGGCGGAACAACAACTATTTACAAAGCTGGAATCTGCGGGTGCAAAAAAATCAAAATATTGAGAAAATCGCCTTTGAAGTTGTTAATCTGAGGCACTGTAGCAGGCTATCCACTCACAAAAATAAAGTTTTTATACATATACAGTAGGAAATTTATAAAGTATCTTCATGGAACATGATCTTTACTTTATATCATAATGATTTTTGGCAAAAAGAAAAATCGTACATTTTTACCCATACCATGTATTTTTGCCAATTACTAACAATGTTCCCGTGCTACTTAAGACTGGTTTTGTTGTCCAGGGTCACAAATGTTAACTAGAATTAAAATAAATCAAGTTATTAATATTACCTAATAGACCAAGACCATAAACGGCATGTACCAGTTCATTCAATCTCGATTGACTCTTCAGGAAGGGGGTATTCATTCAGTACATTCAACCAATAAAAACGTTCTGTTGCTGCTCACACTCGAACGCTATTGGCTCATTCCTCTTTGAAGAGACGAGAGTTTCATTTCACGTTACGCATCAGCTCGCGTTAGCGGATAAGTTGACGTTACATATAACAATTAAGGTTTGTGCTTGCCTTTGCAATGAGTCGCGGGCCAACTCGCTTGAAGTCACGAGGTAAGTTTCACTTTCGTTGATGCTTCCAGACTTGTTTTCCTCTGCGTGTTGAGTGCAATAGTATAAAATGGACTTTGAAGTTTGACGTGCATGGTAAAAACCGCACGCTGACTGGCTGTTGTCGCGTTTATTTCTGCTGTCTGATTGGCTGTAAGAGTAATCCATATCGAGTCAAAATGTCAAGGGCTTATCATCGTTATTGACATCAATTTTATTGCAACTTGATATGATATAGTTTATTGGCCCAGCCCTTAATACATGTACAAATATTATTGTTGTGTTGTGAATATGAACTTGTTTTCTTCGCAGTATTTGAGGTCTGAAAAAATAAAGAGGATCTTTTCCGTTATTTTGACCTGTTTCTCCAGTTTTCATGTTCTGCTAATAAATGCAAATAGAAACAATATTTGAATATGAAATTTGGAAGAAATATTGTTTGTAGTCCACAGAGTTAGACAGAAATGATAATTTCACCTAAACGCACAAATAGTAAATTCAGAAAAACAGAAAATCATTTTGAAATGGTCTCTTAATTTTTTCTGCGGCTGTATGGGTATATACTGTGCATGTGTCCTATGGTGTGATGTAGCGAAAATGTAGAACACAAACTGTTAATCATATATTATTTATTAAGTTATTAATATTCATAATATAAAATAGCACACATCTAGGTTCTGTTAACTAAGTTGTCTAAATAAAGATCTAAAAATAAAGAGAAATCGTGAAATCTTTTAATGACGATTGACAATTGAGTATAGTTAATTTATAGACAAAGTAATTAAAAGTTCTTTCATCTTCAGGAAACTTATTATTAATATTTTAATATTTCTTCTGATGGAAACTGCTATGGTTTTGGCCAATTTTACTGTACAAAAGTGAAGCAGACAGCGATGAAATACGCTATATCTTTCTCACACATTTGGTTCCGTTCACGATGCAATTTTGATATTGCGGTATCGCATTGCAGTGTATAGGTGACGTGTGTCACTGTTTGTATCGTGCCATGATATACTTTGCGGTCGCAAGCCAGTCTCTCTTTGAAGTGGTTTAATCTAGTTTTGTGTTGACTCACTCTTGACCACTTCTACCGCTCCGTCACACAATCCAGCTTTGCAACTTATCTGCGTGTGTTTGTAAGAGGGACGTGTTCAAACACACACACACGCACACGTGAGCGGGTTCATATGTGCATTCACAGCGGCGCATGCTCCAGCTAGCCGTGCATGGTTTATTTTTAACCGAGAATTGCTCGCGGGTCACGTTGTTAGAAAGAGGCCAGTGAAGTCGCATGCAGTGATTCCAGGGGAACTCGTGTTGTTGACACGGTGGCCGTTTGACAGATAAAGGTCACAATATATTCTCTTCATACGGACCTCCGTGACCTCGCTCTCCATATTTATCTGTAGGGGTTTTTCCCTCTGTCTTGCTGTCTCTCACACATGCTTTCTTTGCTTCACCTTTGCTTTTCCGGTGATTTTTACTGACTTCAGTGGGAGAGAAACACTTCTAACAAGACTCTTGTCAAACAGCTGGCAGCAGCGTCCTGCTCGGTTTATATTTTGTGAGTTTATAGGTTTTTGTTTTTGTGAAGGGAGAGAGAGATCACATAAAAGGCAGAGGAATGCGGTTACACCATTTTAAGAGCTGCTTATCGGAGTTAGCCATTTTGTCATTGTTTTAATGTTTAAAAATCTGTCCTGGCTTTTGGAGCAGGTAGGAAAAAACTAGATATTGACAGAAGTCTGATGCATTTAAACACAAGCTTCTCCCGTGGGATTATCCAGGACGTGTGTGAATGGAAAGCATTTGCTACATGACATTTGTGTTACTTTTACATTTATCAGATATTTTGATCCCAAGCAAGTGTGAAATATTACAACACGAGCGATAAACAAAGAAACTCAAAAGTCACTATTTCCTTAGCATCCCAATTGACATTAATGCAATTAAACGAAGAGCAAATGGGCAGATTGTGCAGCCATGTTAAAGGAACCGTTCACCTTCAAAATGAAAATTCTGTCATCGTTTTACACAAAAGAAGATATTTTGAAAAATGTTGCTAACCAAAAACCATTGGTCCCCATTGACCTCTATTGTAAGGACACAAAACCAACGGTTTTCTTTTACCAACGTTTTTCAAGATATCTTCTTTTGTGTTCTGCAGAAGAAAGAAAGTCATACAGGTTTGGTTTAGTAAATGATGACAGAATCTTCCTTTAATTTCACCACCATTATTGTGCATTGTAAATAATATCAATCAAACTGCAGTTGGGTTGTTTTGATCAAGTCAAATAACAAAAAATCAGTTAACATAACCAAAGAAACATGATTTTTTAATCATGTTTTTTTAACCGAGCCATCTGTTTTTGCGAATAAACTTTTTTAATGTATTTACTCTAAGCAAATTTAAGAGATGCATGATACTTGAATGAAACGCAACAAAACTCCATCAAATCTTTTTAGCTATGAAGAAGCAACCTCTGAGCAGGAACATTTTCCTTTGGATTAGCATCTGTGATTTAGTAAAAAAAATTACTAAAGCACTCGAGCAAAAATATAACCTGGTTTATGATTTCTGCTAGTACGTTTCCTTTGTACGTGCCAGTGTGTTTTCTGATGGTTTTTATGAACTGAGGTTCGAGTCAACATCAGTAGGCCATTGATGTGGTCGAGAGGACTCGAACCGTATATCGGCTTGTTCCTTGGGACCGTGTCAGCAATATCCTGCTTAACGTTCATTTTCAAGAGAAGCATTTATGATCTAGTCATCATTTTTTCCCTCCGTCTCTTCCTACAGTGTGTCCGTCGTCATGCAAGCACCGCGCCTGCACCAGAGACAACCAGTGCTGTCACGAACAGTGTTTGGGTGGCTGCTTGGAGCCCAACAACACCAGCAAATGCGTGGCATGCCGCAACTACATGCACAACAATACCTGCGTGGACAGATGCCCACCTGGATACTACACCTTCAAGGGCTGGCGCTGCGTCAACTTCAGCTTCTGCCAGGAGCTCCACAACAAGTGCAAGCAGAGCAAAAGTGACTGCCACGAGTACGTCATCCACAACGGCGCCTGCATCCCAGAGTGCCCTTCAGGATACACCACAGTAAACTCCACTACGTAAGTCACCTGCTATCGTACGCTCTTGCATCAACGCACGTGCACAGATGTCTTGAAGGGTACTTCTCTATGCAAGGGCCTGAAAAGCATTTTTTTTTGCATAAAGCGTAACTTGTTAAGAGAGAGGTGCGCTGGTCACAAGACCATGCTGTGCGTCATGGGTTCACCTTCAAAGGATTTCTGAGAAACACTGTTCATATTTGAAATCGACACTTAAACAAACATACCTGTATCCATACCCAAAAAAAACACACCCCTGCTTTTATTGCTCCGCCCTGAAAATACTGAATGCTTGCACACTGTCATCCTCCAATAAGAGCGTAAACGCCCCCTGTTGCGGATTGTTATGTTGTGTTTTTCCTGCTAAATTCACAGCCAGAACTACGTGCAGACATATGCTGCGTCCCAATTCGCCTACTTATACTATGCACTAAAAGTGTGTACTGTTTTTGTAAGGGAAAAGTATATACATTTTAGTGTGTAGCAAAGCAATATGCATGGCCTGGGACATACTAACAGGAAACAGAAATGGCCGTTGTTGCCTAGACAACATTGTGCCCATCAACTGTCACACACATCAAAACACAGCTCTTCTTTCCATTTAAGTATGTATTCATTCATTATTTCATATGTAATGTTTACTGTATACTTACATTTGTTAATTTAGTGACGCATCAGTTATTTCATTTTATTAATGCATCTGAGCGCCACTAAACTCCGCCTACTTGCGTTGAGTTGTGGGCAATCTTTGGAATACTCTTTTCAACATACCACGAATTGGGACAGACTAATTATGTTTTCAAATATTATTTAGGACGGATGCGAATTGCGACGCAGCGATGTTTTTCAACACACACACAGTAGAGAAAACTAGCAAATATTCACACAATTGTTTGTTTGGGTGTTGACTTAGTTTCATTTACTCTTTATGCTGAAAGTTGTAATTGGTCATTTTATTAACCCAACAAATGATAATAATAAAAAATGTTTACAATTCTTACCTGCCCACGTGACAGTCCTACATTTGCGCTAGTGCGCTTTTTTAGCCAATCGTCTGATATCAGATTTGCAAGCACACTTTTGGTGGTCGGAAACTTTACTTCAATTTACTGAAATGAACTTTAACTTTACTTTTTCTGTATAAAATGAAGGTAGGCTTGGCGTCTCCTTGTGTGCAGGTTTGCCGCTAAATGGAAATAGCTGGGAAAACATGATTTCTCTGTAGATGGTTTAGTGTGATCTGGGCGCTCCTGACCACAAACAACTGGTTGTACACTCAAAAGATCACTTGAACTTGTGAGAAGCGCATCTACTGGATGTGTGTGCGAGTCGCGCTGACCCATTGTGAGGTTTGGCAGTGCAGTTTGTGCCTCTATTTAAAGAAGGTCAGAGCAGGAAGAGCTGGACTTTCACAGAGCGTCTCCATTTTATAGATGTTTACAGAACACAGTTTTGCATTGTTTGTTTGTGTAGAAATATACGACCCAAATAGCTATTTCTAAACGTGCATGCATAGCTGTATGCGGATGGTCAGTTGGCCACAAAAGTGTTGGGTTTCTCTGATTTGATCAACATAATGTCCAGCAAAACCCTTCGAAGAAAAAGCAGAGCATACAATCGCAATGAGATACAATTGCATGCATGTATACGTTTGTTGTTCACATAAAGAGCTTTTACACAGGAGCCACGACATCACGGAAGACGCTGCTCATGAAGCGGTTTCACACAACCTCGAAATGAAATCAAAATTGTTTCGTTCTCTTGCGTTTTCCTTTTATGACCCCTGGGTTGGGCACAGTAGGAGTGCGCTCTACAGACACAAATCATAGTGTGGACAGACACAACGCAGCGATCATGTCTCTCGCCCGAGGTTACGCTCTCTGTACGTTAGCCAGGCTCCAGTGAGATATCAGGAGTTTCGACACTCCTGTCCTCTCTGTGTCCTCTGCTGCTGGTCTCTATCTGTCAGCCATGTAGACAGGGAGTGCCGTCTGGCCATTGACAGATAAACGACTCTTGAGTTGCATCCTTGCCGTAGGGAGACACAGCCGTCTGGGCTCTCTCATGTGTCTGCAATACGAATTTCACCCACGCACCAGCTTTCCTTCAGATTAGCTGGATAAAGCGCAGCACATTCCGTCCTATTCGGCAGGTGTCAAACTTAAGAACGGGTTGTAAATCACAGCGACTTGCCAATACGGGAATTTTCCACGTTCTTGGCATAACAACAGATTTGGTATTATGGAAGGTCTCTATTTTGACGTTCTATTTTGATATTATGGCTTTGCTGTGAAAACCGCACCTGTAGGTCGCTCATAGGTCCGCAATTACTGCAGTTGTCGCACAAATATGCATGATGTAGCTTCACAGGACTGGCAGGGCGGAAAGAACAGAACACAAATAGTTCCCTCGGTCAAGCCCGACGCAGCCACAAAAACAATCGGAGATTAAGTTGTGTCTCTGACCCGTCTGAGAAAACGTCTCATTCGTCTTTGATTGCATCCTCGGTCTGCCCCGCGAGGTCACTGCTGCAAAACAGCGGCGGCGGATTGCGCAACAGGATCCGCGTCCTTGTCAGGAACAATTCATAATTGTCTTCATTCCACAAATCTGCCCACACGTCAACGAAAATAGAAACGCTCCATATATATATAAATTTCCGTGTTCTGTCGGCAGCGTGAATGAATGAATGAATGACTTTCGCTCATGTACATGTGACCTTGTGTCCTGTGCCACAGGTTGAACTGCACGCCCTGCGCTGGCCTCTGTCCTAAAGTGTGTATGGGGCAGAAGACGGTGGACTCGGTCACAGCCGCTCAGGCTCTGAGAGGATGCACCGTTCTCAATGGCAGTTTGATCATCAACATCCGCGGAGGGAGTAAGAACAAAGTGTTTTTAACATTGGTTGGATTTCATTCATGATTGTGATTGGTTGACGGATGTACCAAGGTGGGGTGGCTGACAGCATCACAGTTTAATATCAGCAGCTTGGGTGGTTTGTAACAAAGCACATGAACAGTTATACTGTACATACATAGTGTAATAGGGACGCGCAGAGATGATGTATTTTTGTATGCAAACCCCGGAAGCGAGTTAGCATTTTAGGACTTCCGGTTCCATCGCTCCAAAGTCTTTTTTGAATGGGTTTTTGGTAAATCGCCCAAAATAAGGTATGTGGTAAACAAAACCTCTAAATATTTTCACGTTTTATTCTATGACATAAAACACACGATTATAACCCGCTTGTGATTTTTTAAAGCCTTTTTGTGTCTTAAAAAAACGGCGGTTGCTAACAAGTTGCTAAAAGTGACTACTTCCTTTGGCGGGGACGATAGATGTCATCGCGCATATAAAGCTCACAAATAATGCAACAAATCTCTTAAAACGTAGATGTGGATTCATTCACAGAGTAATTACTTACCAGGGAACAGATTTTTAATAAAGTTTGAAAGAGTTGTCGGAGGCTTGGTGGTGACGTTGATATAGAGCGACCGTAGCGTAGTCTGTTTAAAGCATCGTGTTAGCTTTTTACTTCCGATTGTATTTCGGCTTCAAAAGTAACAAATGTTGTGTTCATTTGTAGAGATTATCTTGATAGACAAAACGTGTAAACATCATAAACCTTTGTTCATCGCAGAGCTTCTTTTTTGCGGTCTTCCAAAAGTCTATAGGAAAAATGCATAGGCTTTCTGTCGAGGGCGCTAACTTCTGGGTTGGCCTAAAAAAACACGTCATCTCTGCGGTTCCCTATTGACCGGACACTAGATTACTAAAAAAATAAATAAATGAAAATAACATTGTGACCCTGTTATCGGATAAGGTGGGCTGTCATTTTATTTAACAGCCATTCATCAATTGTTTTTGCTAAATTGATAACACAATCTGCAGGAATTTAATAAATGTAATATCACACATGAATTTAAGGAAGTGCAGGTTTTTACACAAGACTAAAGTTTCTCCCAATTCCTCCCTCCATCAGATAACATAGCTGCAGAACTAGAAGCTAATCTGGGTCAACTGGAGGAGATCACGGGTTACCTGACAGTGCGACGTTCCTACGCCCTCGTCTCTCTCTCTTTCCTCCGAAAGCTCAGAGTCATCCGCGGAGAGGCACAGGAATTTGGGTACGTGTCTCATCATACGGGATGAGTTTGGATCTGTTCTGTTGCTATTCAATACAATCATCTACTGTCCGCTTCTCATCTTCACTCGTGTATTGTGTCTTTTTCACAACAGGAAGTATTCCTTCTATGCCTTTGATAACCAGAACCTGCGTCAGCTGTGGGACTGGTCCAAACACAACCTGACCATCCTACAGGGCCGCATATTCTTCCATCACAACTCCAAACTCTGCATGTCGGAGATCCAGACAATGGAGGTGGTGACGGGCACCAAGGACCGGCAGATAAAGAACGACATCGCTTCCAAGACCAATGGAGATCAGGCGTCATGTGAGGACGACTAATGATGTTTGAGATCAAACCTCGCACAATGATTTTTTAGCATGTGTATGAGATATGACGGTCGTTTGGTGTTTCTCCAGGTGAGAGCCAGGTTTTGAAGTTCACTCAGATTCGCACGCTTTCGGACAAGATCATCATTAAATGGGAACCGTTTTGGCCGCCGGATTTTCGAGACCTTCTGGGGTTCATGGTTTTGTACAAGGAGGCGTAAGTTTCATCTCTCTCACACTTCAGTGTGTAGTGTGCTTCACTTTAGTGTAGAACGGCTCGTTTTGTAGAAGTGCCTGGGACTACAGTGAATATGCCAGTTCAGACTTGCTTCTTGATTCAGAATATCTGGATATTCCCAAATCAGTTCAAGTCAAGTTCAATCTACAGTGTTTGTGCCATAATGTTTATTGTTGATTTTCAGTCCCTTGTTTATTACAAAAGATCACGGTTACAGTGAGACACTTCGACTACCTGTCAAAAGTTTAGGATCGCTTGAAAAAATGTTTCGCATGATCTTAAAAATCGATTAGTCTGAAATAGTAAATAGTCTTTATTATATATTAAAATATAACACAATAAAGTACTTTCAGTGCACTTTTCTAATGTCGGTGTATTGTGTACTGGATAAAAACTTTCTGTGTAATGAATCAATGCGTGCCATCTTCTCCAGGCCCTACAAGAACGTGACTGAGTTTGACGGTCAGGACGCGTGCGGCTCTAACAGCTGGGTCATAGCAGACGTGGATCCTCCACCTCGCGCCACGGACGGAAAGGAGCAGCAGGAGCCCGGACACCTCATCCTGCCTCTGAAGCCGTGGACGCAGTACGCCATCATGGTGAAGACCCAGCTCTCTGCTTCTGATGAACACCAGGTCCATGGAGCAAAGAGCGAGATCATCTACGTCCGCACTAATGCTACCAGTAAGTTTAAGGCCCAATCCCAATTCTATTTTATACCCCTGGGATTGGGCCTTAGAATGGTCTTAAAAGTAGGGGTTGGGGATATTTACGTCTAAGAAGAGTCGTCACTTCAGTACGACTCATTAAGAGTGCCGTCCTTTAAACAAAGGGTTGAATGGAAAGGTTGTTTCATTGTTGTCTGTAGCCTAGCTAGATGCTAGGAATAGGATCAGAATCCATCAAATACACATTAGTCATTTCTGAAGACAACCTTCAGTAAGATGATTTCAGTTCCCAGTGCACCATGTGCAGGATCGGCAGCGGAGAGGAAGAAAAGAGGTCACTGGTGCTTTTTAGGCGGTGCGAACTCATCCAGCATTGTGCCGCTGGTCGGGCTGTGATTGAAGTCGGGAGGATGCTGCCAGGTGCCCGTCTGGCTTCCTTCAGAGCTTGTTTTGTCTTTGCTTCCTGATAAAGCACACAAATGACAACATTGTTTCGGCAGCTGGTTGGCTGGGACTGAAAGCAGCGGTTCAGGGTTTGGCAGAGGCTTGGTTTCACACGCCGTGACATCGCCGCCGCCCCCTCTCTTCTTCCTCCTTGGGAGGAAGCTGTCGTTATCCCTCTCCTCTGTCTCATCTGTGACGCGCTCTGACAATGTGGTCTAACCAGAACTGAGTCTGTGCATATTCCTTCAAGAATAATTGAAGGGACGATGGAGACGCGAACCTGTTTTTTGTTTTGGTCTATTTTCTCACATAAATCGTTTTCTTCACGCAATTTGTATTTACTCGTATGTGTGTGTCTTTTCTTTCCAACCAGAACCTTCTGTGCCCCTGGACCCCATATCTTCATCCAACTCCTCATCTCAGATCATTCTCAAGTGGAAGACCCCCAACGATCCGAACGGAAACATCACGCACTACCTGGTCTTCTGTCAGCAGCAACCGGAAGCCAGCGAGCTCTATAAGTTTGACTACTGTCAGAAAGGTACAAACAGGAATGCACATACGCGCTCGTGCTTAGCATTTATTGGCAGAAGAGAAAGCTGTATGTTGTGTTGTTCAGGTATGAAGCTGCCCACCAGAGCCCCCACTCAAGTGGACAACGAAGAAGAGCACAAGTGGAACCAGACGGAAGAGCAGGGCCAGGCCAAGCTGTGCTGCACGTGCCCCAAAACAGAGAAACAGCTGAAGAAAGAGGCGGAGGAGTCCGAATACCGCAAAACCTTTGAGAACTACCTTCATAATGAAGTGTTTGAACTCCGGTAAAGTCCCTCGTATGGTATAACTAATGTAGATGGCTCAGAATGAAACGGATAATATGCTTTTACTCACCTGACGTGACCCAGTGGTTTGTTGTTTTCTCCGGAGTCCCAGCGGCGGTCAGACGCTAGGTTGTTTTTGACTCCGCCGAGACCTTGAGTGCATGTTTTTGATAGGTGCGTCTCCACCGGGTTTTGTATCGTTGGCCTTCAGAAGCTCACAGCTGGCTCTAAAGATCCGTTCCACTCCCACGCACACACGCCCATGCGCACTCTCTTCCACGTCCACACGAACATTCACGTGCCAGAGTCCTTGGGTTAGGCTTTCCAGTCGTTGTTTTGGGGAGATGTTGTTTGTGAAGTGGGGACAGACGGCTTGGGCACTGATTACTACGACTCCTACAACGAGGGTTTGTCTAACTCCTCTTCATTGGTGTAAATATTATGACGGTCTGATGCAGCTGCTCTGGCAGTTTGGTCGTGCGGACAGTAAAATGCATCTTGTTTTTTATTCAGATTCCATCATATGGATTAACTTTCGTGAATGATCCTCGGAAGTGCACAGCAAAAGTGCTGAATCTGTGTGAGCTCTTACATTTGAGGAAATAACTGCAGGCCGTGGCACTCTGGTGGTGGTTTACCACTGGAATCATTATAATCCAACCACGCCAATGCTCTCTTGCGCCCTCTAGAGGTGACGTTAGTAATATCGCACAAATCTGAAGTTGGTGTATTCACTCGGATGACTCCAGTTATTTCCTAAACCATAGTTTGGCACAATTACGCAGTCATTCTGTGCCACAATAAAGTGACGATGGGAACTGTTCAACCTCCTGAGAGGAAGCTTAAGTCACAAAGCCAAAGAAGAGTGTTGCATCATCTATTGATGTCATCCTTTTCGCTCTCTAATTTTCTAAATGAAAGGGTTGTAAACTGCCGCTTAAGCATGTGTTTAGTGCAGGTGATCATTAGATTGTTGGGCAGAGGATTTTTTTACGTTACCACAACCAGTGAGAGTTCATGTGAGAGTTTGATCTGTGCACGATGCGACCGCTTTAATGCAAATGCACATTTGAACATTTTGGTTTAACTACTCGGATGTATTTAAGACATTGAACTAGATATGAATTCATATTGAATGTGAAATGAAGCACGGTCATATGTTACAATGGATATTGTATACAGCTTTACATGCGATATATAACCGTTTTTCTTTTATTGGCTGGTGAAAGATGAGAAAGAGAGAAAAGATGTATATACAAATATTTACAGCAAGGCATGACTCTGTAAACGAATAGGCCTTAAGACCAGTTGCCTCTGTATCTGTTGATGTGCCCAGGCCGTCAAGACAACGCAGATCTCTGGTGGGCGTGGCCAATAGGACTTTCTCTCATCTGTACACCACGCCCTCTTCGCTGCCCAATGGCACTGCCACTCGTAGCCCGGAGGAGGAAGCAGAGGCGAGTAAGATTTCGTTCAAGGTTTACGGCAAGGAATCCACGGTCATCTCCAGCCTGCGCCATTTCACCAGCTATCAGATAGAAATCCACGCTTGCAACCACCCGACCGACCCCATTCGCTGCAGCATGGCGGCCTACGTGAGCGCCCGCACCATGCCTGAAGGTACAGGACTGTCTCCACTGAATTACTGTATTGTTCCACAATAAAATCGTTTTGTCGCGCAATGACATCAGTGTGTTGTCTCACAGAAAAGGCAGATGATATTTCGGGGAAGATTACTTACGAGCTGTCAGAATACACAGTGCACATCAGATGGGCGGAGCCTAAGGACCCCAACGGCATGATTATCCTCTACGAAGTCCTTTACAAGAGACTGGGAGATACGGAGGTGAGACGTTGTGGCCTGGACTCTCTCCGGGCACTTTGCTGGCTGCACTTTAAATCCGATTTTTATCAATCCTGTTGAAATCAACATGTGCTAGCACTAAATCAACAGACTGTTTTAGCGTGGTTGCGTCACTTATGTGTTTCCGTAACCATGGAGAAATCCTCCCGGAGACGGTGCAAATGTTCCTAATGTTGTTTTCGAAAGCCTCCGATAAACAAGGGCTTGATTATATAAAGGTTCACAGTCGATGAAAGCAAAGTGGAACATGATGTTTTTGCACTCGGCGGCACCGCTTTGTTTCATTAAAAGCCGAGGATGAGTAATGTTAGGTGTATTTTGTGCAGATGGGTTTTAAAACGTAAAGGACATTATAAAAGTTTAACCAACGTTTAGTTTGCTCAGTCTGGCTGTGCACAAAAGCATTTCTCTGTTGCGTCTCAGGAGCTGCACCATTGCGTGTCCAGAAAGAACTACATTGCAGATGGAGGATGCAAGCTGAGGGTGGTGCACCCTGGGAACTATACGGTGCGTATCAGGGCCACATCCCTGGCGGGGAACGGATCGTGGACGGAGCCAACACACTTCTATGTGCAGGACCTACGTAAGGAACTCTCATCACGCACAAACACGTCTGTCATGCTTCTGAATCACAGTCATCCATTCGGCTGTTGGTCACTGGGGGATTTGTGAAGCTAGGGACAGAATGTACTTTGAAACGTGCGATGAATAGAACTAAATTGAATTGCATTTCATCTAATGTGTGAGCCCGTGACGAGGTTGATCTTGTTTGTGTGAACAGGTGTGGACCCATCCAACATGCTGAAAATTGTGATCGGTCCGGTCATCTGTGCACTTCTGCTGCTGCTGATGGGAGGCGTGGGCTTCTTCATGTTCAAAAAGAAGTATGAAGTTTCTTCCTCGATAAAAAACTTGAGCACTACATTGTATGTGGATTTCATTTATTTGATGTGTTGGTATAACCAGGCAAACAGAGGGACCAACGGGACGCCTTTACACCTCTCCTAATCCCGAGTACTTCAGCCCAGACGATGGTGAGCAACTTTCCCTTTATATACACTGAAGGAGAGGATCCTAGGCAGAGAATCCTGCGATCGATGCAGATTATATTTTGTTCGGCTTGTTTTAATATCCCATTGACAGTCGTATTGATTTAGTGAGATGATGACATTTCAAACGACTTTCTCTCCTGGCGGAGTTCTGCTTCGTCTCGAGCATTACTGTGCGATTCTGTTAGTATAGTATTGAGAATGCGTGTGTTGTGTTTGTGCAGTATACGAGCCCGATGAATGGGAGGTGCCGCGTGAAAAGGTCAATCTGCTGCGTGAGCTGGGCCAAGGATCTTTCGGCATGGTGTACGAGGGCATCGGAAAGGACATAATCAAAGGCGAAGCGCAGACCCGCGTGGCGGTGAAGACCGTTAATGAGTCGGCCAGCCTCAGGGAGAGAATCGAGTTCCTGAACGAAGCTTCTGTGATGAAGGCTTTCAGCTGCCATCATGTGGTGAGACACACGGCTCTTACAATTGGACCGTGTCTAAAGCTTACGAGGCGTAAAACATTCCACACTTAAAGGGATAGCTGTCAAAATCTGTGACCTTGACAATGGCTTTCTTCCAAGCAACTTGAAACATTTAATACAAGATAAAGGGAGATTCACATTTCACATCTAAAACCGCGCGGAAAACGCGAGCCGCTCTGTAAAGTTGAACTATTTGCATCTCGATGCGGCGCCGGCGCTTCCTATTTGCGCACAGGCGTGTCTACATTTAAAATAACGTACTTGCGCATGCAAAAGACGGGAAATGTGAATCAACCCTTAGACTGCAAGCGCCAGATAAATACAACGAGTGTTCATTTGTATATGCATAAAAATTCCTTTGTATCGGTTTCATTGACTGTTTAAGCGGTGTGTCACTGTTTTCTCACAGTTGCTGACATGATTTCATTGGTTAGGTGCGGCTGCTGGGTGTGGTTTCTAAAGGCCAGCCCACACTGGTGGTGATGGAGCTGATGACACATGGAGATTTAAAGAGTTTCCTGCGTTCTCTCAGACCTGACTCGGAGGTAACAAACCGTACCTGAAGAGTTGCTAATGCATTCGCGGTTAGACCCGGATTTGACATTTTTAGTATTGCATAGCTGGACTTTAAGATAACGTGCGTTCCTTTAAATCACAATATCCTGTTATCAAAATGTAAAACCTTCGCCATCTCTACAGCCCATTATTCTGCTGCTGTGGGTTTGTGCTTTACTATGTTGTGGTTGGGTTTTATGGCAGAATAATCCAGGCCGGCCTCCTCCGACGCTGAAGGAGATGATTCAGATGGCAGCCGAGATAGCAGATGGCATGGCTTACCTGAACGCTAAGAAGTTTGTGCACAGAGATCTCGCTGCCAGGAACTGCATGGTGGCTGAAGACCTGACTGTGAAAATTGGAGGTAAACCGCCTTAATATTCAACACAACAGTATATAGCATTCGCATTGAACTAAAAGCCTGCGTTGTATAAAGAAGATGCTTGTCTGACTCGTGTCTGCGCAGCCCGCGTTGTATAAAGATGCGTGTCTTGACTCATGTCTGCGTGTCTTTACTCATGTCTGCGCATCCTGCGTTGTATAAAGAAGACTCGTGTCTGCGCACCCTGCGTTGTATATAGAAGACTCGTCTCTGCGCAGCCTGCGTTGTATAAAGAAGACTCGTGTCTGCGCACCCTGCGTTGTATATAGAAGACTCGTGTCTGCGCAGCCTGCGTTGTATAAAGAAGACTCGTGTCTGCGCATCCCACATTGTATATAGAAGACTCGTGTCTGCGCAGTCCGCGTTGTATAAAGAAGACTCGTGTCTGCGCAGCCCGCGTTGTATAAAGATGCGCCTCACTTTATAACTCCACAGGGTGAACACCCAACCCTACCTCACACACTCTGTTTCTCTGTTGAAAATGATGTGTATGTTTATATAAATGTTTCCAATCTGGACCTCTGCTAATTGCAAGAGTTTACTTCTGAAATGCTCTGCCTTTGATGGACTCATAACTGCGCGAATCTACCCGTGCCATCTAAACCTTCACAAGCGCAAGCGAGTGCCAAACACTCGAGCTGTTGAAAACATTGCGACAATAAAGAATGTGAAAGTGTTAATGAAGTACAGGATGCGGCGCAGTCTATCGTACCCGGATTGTGTAATCTGTTATTGTTAGAGCTTTCTAATGATGTTTTCTTTCCTGTGTTCTTTGGCTGCCAGACTTCGGCATGACAAGAGACATCTACGAGACCGATTACTACAGGAAGGGTGGGAAGGGCCTGCTTCCTGTCAGATGGATGGCCCCCGAGTCCTTGAAAGACGGGGTCTTCACAGCTCACTCGGACTGCTGGTGAGTCGGCCATGTGCACAGACATAAACAAGCGCACGCAGAACGTTTGCCAAATTGACCTCGAGATTTCAACAGCGTGTCCGTTTCAATGGTTCAGGTCATTTGGCGTGGTGCTGTGGGAGGTCAGTACTCTGGCTGAGCAGCCCTACCAGGGACTGTCCAACGAACAGGTCCTGAAGTTCGTGATGGATGGAGGATACCTCGACAGACCAGACAACTGCGCAGACAGAGTGTGAGTATATCGCTGACGTTCACAGTCTTAACATACCTGGTTGTCAGAAGATGTGAATTTCTCCATCTATTTCTTCATTTCCAGACATAATCTGATGCAGATGTGCTGGCATTACAATCCCAAAATGAGGCCCACCTTCCAGGAAATCATCGAGATGCTCCGCGAGGACCTGCATCCCTCGTTTCAGGAGGTCTCCTTTTTCTACAGCGAGGAGAACAAGCCGCCTGAGACGGAAGATTTTGACATGGACATGGAGAACATGGAAAGCATCCCACTGGACCCGTCCTCGTACTCTCAAAGGGAGAGCTGTCTAGACGGGGACGAGGGCTCGTCCGTGGGCCTACGAGGGAGTTACGAGGAGCACGTGCCATACACGCATATGAACGGCAAGAAAAACGGCCGCATCTTATCTCTACCCCGATCCAACCCCTCCTAATATAACCTCCTAACCCTGACAAGCTAGATTAGATGTTTTTTATAGATTCATTTTTATCATGCTCTACATCGCACGCCCCTCAGAAAACAAACTCAGGACTTTCGTTTTCTTCTTCGCTCCCTCCATATGAGGACGATACGGGGTGCAGGCGTGGTTTTTGTATTTCAAGAAGAAAATACACATCATCTGCTTCTTTCCCGTCATTTTTATATGGTCAGGTTTCAAGGACTGGTCAAATGGAACAAACTGTGAAATTATCCTCAAACCAGAAGGCTGCTTTAAACACGATCTCCTCAGACTCTCCCCACGCCCGCCAACAAAGTTCTCCGACTCGCCAATGAACAGAAAACGTCAGAAATTAAGAAAAAGTGACCTTACTCTGTTTGTGGCCTGCGTCAGTGCAACATGGAGTCGTGTCCGAATTTGGTGGCAAACATGTTGAACTTTCCAAGAACAAACTGTCGGCGGGGATGCCTCTGCTTTTCTACCTGCTACTCAGTATTCCGGACTGCACAAACAGAATGAACAGATTTTGGACTCTATTTTTTTATTTATTTGCTTATCTGTGCTTTTCTCAGTTTTTCCTGGTGTTCACACATTTACAGCTGAAGGATATTTAAACCGTTTTCAGGACTAAAAGAGTTCCTCAGATTGACCAATAGTTGCTGCTTTAATATACTTTAGTGTACACATGATGACGACGATGAAAAAAGTATATATAAATATTATTATTAATGTTTTTGTACATAGTTGATATGTTGTCATTTGAGAGCTATTGCCGGTTGTAGAAATGTTTTTACATGTTTGTCTCGGATCTTTATTTTTTCTAATCCAAAAATCATACTAATCATCCAGGACCTCTGACCAGCCAGCAGCCCTGACGCGCACACGAGTATTGTAGATGTGTTGGGCTTCAGATGTCTAATCTTGATATCAATGGAAATAACTGCTGTAAATAAAGCAGTGAGGTGCATTCAACCAGACGATCCATGCGTTTCTGTCGTTTTTCCTCGTGGGCCTGTCAACACGGCATAATAGAAAACGTGTTTGTGCGAGTGTGCGTGCGAAACGTCTGAGCACAAGTGTTTGGAATCAACCCTGCAGGATAGTGTTGATGAAAAACTGCATTGCGTTCACACGTTTGTTAGAAGTTAAATACAAGTGCGTACCTGCTGTAATAAAAGCTTCATGGTTTCAGGAATATCTCAAAGTAATTTGGACCAATAGTCAGGTATACATGAAAACCTAAATCTTTCTGAACGGTTAAAGGTTCATGCCATGCAAAGGAACTTATGAGGTGCAGTTTGTCAGCAAATGCTGTTTTAATACGATTGTTCTCCCAATTAAAACTTCCTGTCGTTATTTATTCACCCTCATGTGCCTCAAAACCTGTGTACGACTCTTTCATCTGTGGAACACAAAAGAAGATATTTTGAGAAATGTGTTGTTTGGTTGCCAACCTTAATCAAACCAAGTATTTTCTTTTTGTGTTGCAGAAGAAAGTCATACAGGTTTGAAATGACACGAGAGGAAATGTTTTTAACATCTGCTTTTTGATTTTTCTACTGATTTGAACAGCTCCAGGTCGTGCAGATTCTTAAATACTATGAGGTGTAGTTTTACACAAAATTGAGATCTTTACATTTTGTGTTTCACCAATGACCTCAAATGTGACCCTGGATCACAAAACCAGTCTTAAACAGCACAGGAACATTTTTAGTAAAAGACAAAAATACATTGTGTGGGTCAAAATTATCGTTAGAAAAAATCATTAGGACATTAAGTAAAGATCATGTTCCATGAAGATATTTTGTAAATTTCCTACCTTAAATATATCAAAACTTTATTTTTGGCCTGCGGCTGAGTGGATGGTCTGCCACAGTGACCGATTAACAACTTCAAAGGCAATTTTCTCAATATTTAGATTTTTTGCACTCTCAGATTCCTGAGAACATGTAAACATGTCTAAAAATAATCAATAGAGGGTGTTTAAAGGTCAGTCATCTCAATGGAGGCGAAAAGCACATTATTGCCACCTGTCATTCAGCACAATGTCCAGGGAAATCGGCCTGTTGTTGTCCTCTAAGGCAGGACTTCTTAAAGTTACTGTAATCCACACCCAGGGCTCTGCAAAATGATTTGTTGTAAATTATAAAATCACTCATTGTAACAAATCTTTCTTGCTGCTTATCTTTACCTTGATAATGTTCCATTAGAAAGTTCTGTCTACAGTTTGAGCAGCTTTTAAAGTTTCTGCGTTTAATATAGCAACAAACAAAAAATTAGGGACAGGTACTGGATTCTAAATGTATAATATATAAAATAAAAAGATAAATGGGGATTTTTGAACAGGTCAAATGCAGATAGAACCTTCTAAATCTGAAAACACTTTCTGCTTGGAATTACAGGGTTCTGTCTCTAATTCAAGATAGGGCTGTCGCGATTATTGGTCCGTGTACTTAGCGGCCAACAGATTTTCCTTTCGAAATTAGAAAATCAAGCTTTTTTTCTTTTTGCGTTGATTATAGAAATGGGAAACCAAAAAAAAAAACCCGTTGTCCAATTTTTTCAAACGTGTTTATAAACGGTAATCTGGAATTAAAATACACGTGTGAAAATCCTATGTCTCTTATTTGTGCAGTTTGTTTGTAGTGACCCGGAAGCGGAAGCTATCGAGTAGTGTGATTAACCGTTCTGTTGATGTCTTTGGAACATGTCGTTGCACGAATATGCAGGTTTTATTACAGAAAAAAGAAAAGGTTACAACACGAACACAAAGGCCACCCCATGTTAAAGCTTGAGTGATGCAGTAGTCATTCCCTTACGAAAATTAAACATGTTTTTTTTGTGGTACAAGTGTAGTAACCATGTTTTTTTGGTGCATTGATTACTTGGGGCAGTAGTAAAACCATGGTTTTTCAATTTTAACTGTAGTAAAACCATGGTAAATTTCCGTAAGGGTTATCATATAAGCAGTGACATCGGGGTTAGTCTGAGTTGATTGAATATAAATGATCTGCATGGTGTCTTGACCCCAACATATTTGTCACCTACTTTTGCAGAACTAGCCATTCTTTTTAGTTTTTTTTAATAATGCATGTGTTGTTTTGCCACAACAGATGGAAAAACAATACCATGGACCAAGAAATGTGAAATACACTACAATGTGATAGTGGTATACATATTATAGAGCTGTGAATTATATTATGAGCTGTTTTGTTAATACAGCATGAACTGCATTTATATGCATCTATGGCCAAATACAAAGAAGCACAGAGCACTTGGACGCATATCTATATGTCAACAAATGCACACTTTCCAAGTCCTATTAAAAAATGTATAGGCCATTTGTATTGGCAACTGACATTAACAGTGCAACTATATTCACAGTAGGATTGGCTTTTACAATGCACTGCTGTTCACATGAGAATCATACCCACAACAAATATAAGTCCATAAGTCCATGGTTCAGGACCACCCCCGAACTTAGACATCCAGCTACATCAAATCAAAGACTCTGTAAGATGAATGATACAAATAGAGTTTGACAGTGAAAGATTATAATTTAAGAACATGTCCACATGCCCCGCCCACCTTGATTGCTTCCGCTTCCGGGTCGGTACAAACTGCAGAAAATAAAGACATAGGATTTTCACACGTGTATTTTAATTCCCGATTACCATTTATAAACACGTTTGAAAAAATTGGACAACGGGTTTTTTTTTTCGTTTCCCGTTTTCTATAATCAACGCAAAAAGAAAAAAAAGCTTGATTCCCGATTTTGGTTTTCTAATTTCAAAAGGGAAATCCGTTGGTCGCTAAGTACACGGACCGCTGTCACGATTATTAAATAATCGTCTCATCGCGATTGTTTGACCTCATCGCGATGGTTTCAGATCATCGCAATTATCGCACATCTCTATAGAAGACACTAGGGGGAGCTGTAGTGCATATGCATATTGCATATTTTAGTGTATATATTGTAACTAAAGCATGGTAATACTTGTTAAATGTACCACCACAACACAATCACTTAAAAAAACTAAAGCATATACCATAAAAATAACCTGCAGTACAATTTAATATTATTTCAGTGTGAAAACCAGTCTACCAAAATCTCATTAACATAGAAGTAAACTTTTATTGTAGTCTTGCAAGTGAGAAAAATACAGACTAGAAGCTTTTCTATGATTGATAGTATTTTAATGGTGGCTTCAATTCACTCCTGATCAATTTACTTCATTTACAAGTATTTGGCGGTTGTATTATTGACAGGTAAAAGCCTAAACCTCAAGTATGATGACCCAATTTTTTCCTATGTATTTCCAAGAAAAAGAACATAGTCTTTATATTCAGAACAATATGGTCGTTTCAAAGCTGAATAAAAAATGTATGAGAATTAAAAGTCAAACCTCAAAAACAGACAATTAATCGTCATAATCGCAGTGATTTATTAGACAATTAATCGTCAGCCAAATTTAATAATCGTGACAGCCCTAATTCAAGCAATAACCTTCAAGACACACAAACAGTAGCTATAGCTGAAATAACATGCTACTGTTTATTGTTGTAATTAAGATCCCATCAATTACATTTTTGACTGTATGACCTGTAACGCTTAATGTGACATTTTAAGAATTAATTAATAAAAAAGGGAAATATATAATAGGGATCAAAGAAAGCTAATGCTGATTGGTCCTCTTGTGTGCATTCAAAGTGTTAATGAAAGTCACAAATGAAACCTAATGGAACGAAGTTAAATAGAACCTTTCAGTTTAAAAAAAAGTCCCAAACATGTACAAAATGTAAATAAGTTGTCAAAGAATAAGAATGTGTGAATAACTTAAAGGGACATCCAAAAATGAAAATTCTGTCATCATTTACTCACGCTTTTGTAATTTCATACATGTATAAATGACTTTGTTCCGATGAACACAAAGAAAGATATTTGGAAGAATGTTAGTAACTTTCAGTTCCGGGACATCATTGACTACCATAGTAGGAATAATGGTAGTCAAAGGTGCCCGAGAACTCTTTGTTTTCCTAAATACTTCAAAATATCTCAGTATGTGTTCAACAGAACAAAACATAAAAAATCCTACTATGGTAGTGGATGATGTCCCAGAACTGAAAATGGCTAACATTCTTCCAAATATCTTACTCTGTCTTCATTGGAACAAAGAAATTTAAACAGGTTTGAAATAACCCCAGGGTGAGTAAATGATGACAGATTTTTCATTTTTAAACTTCAGAATTCCAAGGTGAGGTCATGTATTATTGCAATATTCCAATTCCACAAGCAAAGCTAAACTCATGTATATAATTTGAGCAAATACATGATTGAGTTTGGTTTTACTACTGTCGATTTTATCAAAGCTTTTAAGATAATAAATAAAAACACGTAAATGTTGTTGAGTCCAAATGCAGTCTGAACTAAATGACCCTCTGTTTAAAAGCACATTAGTGGCATTAACATTTTTCAAGTATAAATGTATTTTTGTTTATAACTCTTACACATGTCTAAAGTATTTGGGTAAAACTATAATACAAATACTTTGATAAAGCTTTTATAATGCTTGAGTAAAGTAATTCTCTTTGAATATAACCGTGAAGGCTTAAATGATGTGCCACGAACAAAACTAAGCTTTTGCTGCCATCTGCTGTGCTGTGCAACATAAAAGTCAGAAAAATGTGAACACAATTACTGTAAACTATACTTTTTAGTAATCATTATAATCTTAAAAAAAAATCTTTGATTTAAATAAATAGATACATATTGCTCAGCAATAATTACGTCATTGTTTTACAATCCCATTCATTAACAATAAATGCATTAGGATACATGAACTACGAGCAATTTAGTGCATTTATTTAAACTGTTTAATGTTAATTAATACAAATATTATTGTTTGTTCGTTCACATTATGATACATCTTTTGATTTAAAATGTACAAAGGCTATTAATGCTCAAATGTAGATTAATAAATACTGTATGTATAGGCTACTGTAAGTATTGTTCATTGTTAAACTAACTCTAAAGCGTAACTTTAAAGGGATACTTCACCCAAAAATGATTCTGTCATCATTTACTCACCTTTGAGTTGTTCCAAATCTGTATAAATTTCCTTGTTTTGATGAACACAGAGAAAGATATTTGGAATAATGCACAACCAAACAAATCTGGCCCCTATTGACTCCCATAGTAGGAAAAATTACTTTATCATTTTTTTGTTCTGTTGAACACAAAAGAAGACATTCTGAAGAATGTAGGACAGCAAACAGTTCTGGGGCACTTTTGACTACCATCGTATTTTTCCTACTATGGTAGTGAATGGGTGTACCCAGCTAACACAGTTACGTTGTGACGACTTACCTTGACCGAACCATAGTCGTTGCCATGACGTACCACAATAACGTTCCAGCGACGTAACTTTGTGATTCCCATATTCGTCGTGACGACGTAACATTGGACTTTGTTGGGACATGGTGATTACCTCCTGAAGACATTCCTGGGATGTACCATATTCGTCGCAACAAAAAAACGTTTCTGGGACGTGATGAGCATGTCCTAAACAGTCACGTTGTTAAAATCTTTTTTTATATTTAATTTAAACAATTATCATCCCTCACATGGCGGATTAAATTAATTTGTGATTTAATCTGTGCGTTAAAGATTAATGCACAGTATAACGATTATAAAACTCAACACAGCACTGTACATCACAACCAGATATTTTATTTATACTAGTATATGACATAAATAATCAAAGACTTCAACACAATATAGGGGATTTAAAGCAGATATTTATTGAAAGAGATGAATAAACATTATGTTTAAGCTTAAAGGCGGGGTGTCCGATTTCTCTTAGCCATTGTTGATGTTCAAATCACCAAAACAAACACACCCCTACCCCCCTCTTTCGCTTTCGTGAGCGCTCGGCTCGGCTAATGTCCGTCCTGTGCACTGTGCAGCTTACCGCTGATTGGCTACAAGGTTGTTTTGGTACTCGGCCCGACTCAGTTGTCTAAGCGTAATTCGGAAATGGGTTACCCCGCCTTTAACATTATATTGTTGTCTTACCACATAAGTTTAGCAGGTTGTCCGTTTTTAAAAACAACAATCAAAAGCTTCTTTAGTCACATTCACAAACATCAGGGTCCGTTCATTTAAACGCGCCAAATCGATCGAAAATCACTAAAATATGTGTTTACTCTCACATCTGTAAGGTATAAAGTAAAGAAAGAATATTAATAAACCGCTAAAGGAATATAAGGCAGTGACGAAAAAAGACATGACCGTTAACGTTTATAAATAATGCGAGCGCACGGCTCTTTGCAGAACAGAAAAGGCGCGTGCGCGCACATATCAGACGCGCGCACTAAATAAATAGAAACGCAGTTTAGTTGTGGTATCGAATTAAACTCCTGTTTAATCGCTGTCAGAATTAGGATTTATTGCATTAGTCTTGACATTATAACAGATTTTACTCTGATCATAAATTTTCCACACAATAACATAATAAATAGAAATGATTAATTCACGACGTTATTTGAGGACGTGGCTAGGACGTTTCTGGAACGTTAGCAGCAATGACCAGATACGTTAATTAAAGGACCAGTGTCCAGGTTATCTGAAGACCAGTACATCACGTCGCTACGACGTTCTCCATGGGATTAATTCACGACGTTATTTGTGGACGTGGCTAGGACGTTTCTGGAACATACGCAAAAATTTTAAGAAACGCAACGTTGCAAAGACGTCCTCAGAACGTGGTCACAAAGTAATGTCACGGTGACCAAATGAAGACGAACTGGCGACGTCGTCAGAACGTACTGTGTCAGCTGGGTAGAGATCTGTTTGGTTATAGCATTCTTCCAAATATCTTTCTCTGTGTTCATCAGAACAAAGACATGTATACATATTTGGAACAACTCGAAGGTGAGTAAATGATGACAGAACTTTCATTTTTGGGTGAAGTATCCATTTAAGTATGATGAAACATGAGCTGTGTGGGTGAATGAGAGCAGTGCTCTCGAGTGAATGGAGCTCCGCGTGGACGCGCACACACAGTACTGCTTCACTCTCAGTAGTCTTGTGTGTGCGTGCACTTGTAACCGGTACGGTACGGATGCTACATTAAACAAACCCCGTCGAAAAAAGTGGACAGAACTGTCACAATTTGGCACTAAACCGTCCGGAGTGGAAATGATGTAATATTTCTTGAAACTGGTAAGTAGAAACGTTGTAGACAAAGTTTCTGCTTTGTGTTTACACGTTCACCGAGGCCATTGCTGTTTAATAATTATTCGGCTTCGTTAGACATTCCCATTCGTTCGTTCTTGTGTTGTTTAGAAACGTATTACGTCTGTTAATCGCTACTTTAGGAGGTTTTAATAGCGTATCATCATCATTCGTTTATCGTTGCGGTTGCCACGGAGAGTGTGAGTGAGTGACGTGAGGCATCAGAAACCGAGAAAGTTTCGCTCTGAACGTGTTAAGCGTAATGGGAAATAAATGTTGTTGTTTTTTTAACCGCAGGTGTGTTGTGGTGCTTTTCTTGTTTTGTGAGGTGGTCAGTGCTGGAATTTGTGAAATAAATGCGTTTTACACGCTGAGGAATGCGCGTGGCCGCTGCATTCCTCGCATTCTGTCTTCGATTCATGACCGATTCGCTCGTGATCCGATGTCTCTTGCACGTCTTCCGGTTTCGTTAGGTTTAGATAAGGCTGTTGTGGTTAGTTTGTGGTTAAAAGAGTGAAGTACTTCCAAGTGGCCATGACTGTTTTCCTGTGTTCTGGTTTGATATCAGACATTAAACCACACCGAGCGCAATCCACTGCGTTCAAGTCACATGCTGATGTGAGAGCTACTGCACTGCTTCATACTATTCGTGTTATTACATTGTGCTCCTAATGAAATCAAACCCTTTACTTGCCTTGTCAGTAATGGACAGCTTCCTTTAAGTTGCTGTGTAATCTTCATCTTATCTCATTTTCTGAAAGAAACGGGGAGGGTTTCTTTATTTTATCTGCTTTGTTGATGTGAGAGGGGGAGGTTGGCATCATAGTCAGCAGTCTGCAAAACAGCACTAGTAAATCAGTTACAGCGTGTGTAAACACAACATTCTCATATTCCCATCATCACGCCACGCAAACCAGTAAAACCTAAAAGCTGTTGACGGGTTTAGTTTGTGAGAAACACAAACACTTCTGTTTAGTGTTGTATATCCAGAAAGGAAGCAGCAGGGCGTATTGTTGTTTCTACCCTGTGCTTCAGACCGGGACAGCCTGCTTTTCCCGTTTGACAGATAAGCGTGAATCATAACCGTTCTTCAACCGTGTGCTGCGTTCAGCTTTATCCAGCAGATGATTCATGGGAAGGCGCAGCCTGCAGAAGAAGTTGTCACTCGGTAAGAATGGTTCAGTGAAACCACCTGTAGGAAACAAACTAACATTACATAGCCGAGTATTCCTATTCCTAACACCTATTCCTAACACCTATTCCTGACGCGTGGCTCTGCTCAGAGCGTTTTACTTTAAATCACTGAGGGCCCGAGTGCTTTCTTCTGTCTTTCCTCAGGGTGCAGCAGGATTTGGGGATAAAATGTGCAGCCTAGTCTGTATCCTGCTCTTCAAAACAGTCATTTGTTTACATACACAGCGTGAGATGTTTGCTCTTCTGGTTCATGTACAGTGCATTTAGCCTCAGTGTCCTATGCTGTAGTCTTTCTGCATGAATGCACTGTTTGGATAGCAGGGCGCACATTGTACTTTTAAGCATTGTTCGTGTATTAATAAGGTGTAACGCTGGAGGACGGACTTTAAACAGCTGGGTTCTTTAAAGAAAGTTAAACTATAACCGCAGTACACAGTGGACATAAAGTAACTGGGTTTCCTTTTCCTTTGGTGCATACGAGTGTCAAACGCTATGTAATTTAAAACTGGGCTGTCACGATTATGAAATTTAGCTGACGATTTATTGTCTATTAAATAATTGCGATTATGACGGTTAATTGTCTGTTTAAAGGCTTTGAGAATTATAACCATTCATTACAATTAATTTATTCAGTGAATAAAATGTAGATTAAGAAATGTGAAGATAACTAACATTCCCTATAGAGTGACCTTAACGGAAAAGACTGAGAGGATGATGTCATCTTGCTGTGTAGATGCAGCAAATCTGAAATCACTTTAATAAAACTCATAAACACAAAAAATGCAAATCTCAAAATGTCATTCGAATGTAACCGAGTGCAGATCAAGGACGGTGCAAGTAAAATGCTGCAGATCACCCTTGTTTTCTAAGGATTTGCAATAATTGCGTTTATCTGAAATAATTGGAATTATGATAAATAATTGCGATGAGACGATTGTTTAATCATTGTGACAGCCCTAATTTTAAAAAGTTTTTTGTTAAAGGTTTGGACTACAAGTATATCAGTCTTACTGTAGCTAAAAGAGAATGTACTAAAAACATCACACAAATGTGAATATGGACTGTAGCACATTGTTTCGTTGTCCTCAGACCATCCCATGAGCCGTTTTGGGCTCCTCCTTGTTCTGTATTAGACCCGCAGGTTATGTTCTTAACATGTGCTACCATGCCATTAACCTCAGACAACAATGTCTATTCCATGATGATTTGTCAGCATCTGGCCTGTAGATTTTTCTCCTTCAAACTAGGGTTGTCAAGGTACCATAAACATATCTTACGATACTATACCGTATGAAATATCACAATACCAAGTAGTATTGCGATACTGTGTCATGTTCATATTTATAATCTACAAAATAGACCAAAATTCCTTAATACACAGATCCAAATGAAACATGTTGTTTTAGTGAACTATATTATACTGTATTATACTACAATATTTGTTGTGTTAACTGTAGTAATTGGATAAGTTTTAGCAAATTCTGTAGTATACTATAATATTTACTGTGGTAAGATTTGAAAACACTAGTGTCTAGTCATTTTAGTAACGTTTACTGTAGTAGCTACTAAAAATTATTTTTACATTGGAACTAATTCAATAAATGTGCGACAAATTGCATTTATAGCAATGCTTATAAAGGAAAGTGTTAAGGTCTTTGCACATACAGTCTGAAATTTACGTATGCGTTTTTTCGTATTTGCCTCTCGTTTGTACGGTGTCTCTGAATTGTTATAAAAGGCCACTCAAAACTCAAGATTTTCTGCGAAAACGCAGAAAATCAAACCCGGTCCGAATTTTTTTATGACGGACGAAAATATAAGAGGCAGTGTGTAAATGTGATTGACACAGCGTGAGGTCGTATTTATTTTTTAACGCGCGGAAATTTCGGACGCAAACAGATGAAAGTGTTCAAGTGAACGTTAATGCGCATATACAACATTAGTTACGGCACTACGATACTACCGTTTAAAAAACAGAGGGAATTTTGAAGCTTTAGCATCGCGATGCTAGCACCGGTACACCGTGCAACCCTACTTCAAACACAGTCATATGCTGCTTAGGGTTTAAATAATGTCATTATCTATTTCTGCTTTTGTCAATATTTTTCACTGGATTTCCTGTATATTATTTTGCATTGTCTGTACAGTTGAGGCCAAAAGTTTTGAGAATGACACAAATATTAATTTTCACTAAGTCTACTGCTTCAGTGATTTTTATATGTTTTTGTCAGATGTTACTATTAGGGATGCACCGAAATGAAAATTCTTGGCCGAAGCCGAATAAAAATGAAACACTTGGCCGATAGCCGAATACTGAACACCGAACATGGTGTTTTGCATTTCTTCTATTTATTTAGGCATTTTTTTCACTATTGCATAAACTGAATGGTCAAAATGTGCTTTTTATAATTTGTCTTGTTTTTCAATAAAATACAATACAACTTAAAATAATATTGAGGAAAACAAAGTCAATTAAAACAAAAAATTGAAATTGAATATAGCCTATATTAGGCCTATAACTGACTGCTAAAAGAATGTAATGTAAGTAGGGCTGTGCCGATAAACGATATCATATCGAATCGCGATAGAATGTATTTCAAAAACGATGATAAGCTATTGGCATTTTGACTCGATATGGATTAATCTCACAGTCTAACAGAACGCAGAAATAAACGCAACAACAGTCAGTCAGCGTGCAGCTTTTATCATGCACGTCAATGTACAAAGTCCATTTCATACTGCACTTGGCAAAGAAAACTCAACATGAGGAGGAAAACATTACAGGAAAGCGGAAACAAAGGTGAAACTAACCTCGAGTTGTCATCACGCGGTTTATCAAGTGTCTTATTTTTTTTTCGCAATCGCCGGTTAAACAAAACAAACTTGAGGCGCAATTGCAAGCGAGTTAACGTTACTTCGAAACTCAAGTACAAACGTTTTTATATCCATCGTTAACATATCTGCTAACATGAGCTGGTGCATATGAAACAAACCAGCGCTGCCCTGTACAGATTAGAAATGTAATGAAGTGAGTTTGTGTGCACATTAAAATATTGAACCTTGTATGTAAGATATGATTAAAGAAATGTACTACAGTTTATGTGAGATGTCTTTAAGGTTCACTGAATACATTGAATGAATCCCACTACTTGAGCAAGACGTAATAGCAGCGTTATGTATCTGCGCAGGTGCTCACTGCTGAGCCAATAGCATTTGAATGTACACAGTAACGGAGCCCTTTCATTGGTTGAATGTACTGAATGTACACTCCCTTTACTTAACGAGTCAATTGAGTCAAAATGAGACTGAATGAACTGGTACATGTTGTTTATGGCCTTATATCCTCTGTGTTGCAACAGTGCATTCATTTAATTGAAATTTAACTGGTTAAAGGTTAACTTTTGTTAGTAAACTGTATTTAAAATAGATTCTTTTAAATACAGTTTTTTAATTAAATATATATCGAAATAAATATCGTTATCGATCAATATAGAAAAAAACTATCGAGTTTACTTTTTTTGCCATATCGCCCAGCCCTAAATGTAAGTTACTCTGTACCCCTACAACAAAACAGTTCATTAAAAAGTGTCATTCAACATTAGGCCTATAAGATAAAAATACGAATAAACTGTTTGATTATTATAGGCTAGATTGCAAAATGATTTTAAGGAAAAAAAAACATCCAATGCAAGCAATTCTGACTGATGCTGACTGACAACCATATCAGTTCACGTCTCTCCTCCAAACTCCACCCACAAAAGTTGACTGTTCTCTCAGAAGGTGCACTCGTGGCCGGGATGCACAGAACATACTTTGACAAGTTGTTTAGTACAGGGAACTGTGTGCACGCGACGACTGTATGATGTCAAAGGATGTCGCGAGCGGCGGGGCTACTGTCAGACAGCCCGCTTCCGTCTGAAGTAAAGTTACCGACCGGTAAAGACGCATTTCATTCGGAAATTTACTCCCGCGAGACAAGTGCATGCTGTGTCTTTCTCTGACACTTTAAAATTCTCCACACACACTTCCAAAATGTTTGCGTTGTTTGCATTAATAAAGCGCACGCGCGTCTCTCTCAAGTCATGTTCATACATGGCCGAACATGCCTTTTTCGCTATTTTCGGCCGAACATTCGGTGCATCCCTATTGTATACTGAAGTATAACAGGGCTCTAGACTGCGACTAAATGGTCGCCGAATTTTGCGACTATTTTTCCTGACAGTGCGATATTTTTTTTTTATTAATGGTCGCACCGGTGCGACTGCCAAACTGATCAATATATAATTTTTGCGTATTATAAATGCGCAGAAATGTTATATTTCGCAAGTGGCGCATTCAATCACTCATTTTTAGTGATGTTACATTCGCAGTCCTTGTTGTTCTTCCCGCAATTTGCAGCACCTGTTGGAATAAGTCCATGATAAAGTTGTCCTACACTCCCCAGAGGAACCTAACTGTGTGCAAGTGCACTGAATTGCGTTATGCTACGCTATCCTTTACTTTCAGACTTGTAAAACTCTCAAAGAAACAGGTCAAACTACATGTTATATGATTATATTGTACATCTTGGAAGGCAATACAGTCCTGTAACGTTAGTGTTGTTAATCACTGAATGAAGCCTTATCTTATATTGGGAAGAGATGCAATGCTAATTGTACCCATAGCAGGTTTAGGTAGTTTAAGACAACAAAGCTAAAACAGCTAACACTATAAATGAACATAAAATTAAATGAGCTGACCGAATTTACCTTCAACTGAGTGGAAAACCATGATTTTGCTTTAGCTGAACAGAGCTGAACGTCCACTTGCTTAAGAAGTACGCGCCGCATGCTTGGCGTGTTGCCTCAGCCAATCAGAGTGGCGTTGACTGGTTTAAATCATAACGGTCGGGTTCCACGCAGCCTACAACCCCGCGAATTTCACGCATATAAAACGAGTATGTTCCACCGCGCCATAGCTATATTTGCTTTCGGCTAACTCAAAAGTTACAATGCGTCATTTTCTAACCTGTTCCATTTTATTGATAATATCTGACACATAAAACACAACGATGTAGAAACAAACTGCGGTCCAGTCACAAAATAAACCAGAAAATTAGAGGAAAAACAGGAAAATTTAAAACATGTACTCAATAAATAAATAATCAAATAACAGATACTGTTTTATCACAAATAACCTATATTCATATTCATTAACCATGTTGATATTTGTCTCAAATAAAAAACATTACATCCATTAATTATGTCAATTTTCTGCACGTGTCTTAGACGTCCAAAAAAGTTACCTAGTCCGACGTTCAAATGTTGAACTACATTGTGACATCCAAATAGGGTCATGGTTAGACGTCCAAATAGCAGACCTTGTTAACATTGGTTTTGGACCGACGGACGCAATATAGACATGATCTGCACGGCCATCAGACGTCTAATGTTTAGTGGGAAAATGTCATGTTTTCGAGCCACGGCCGAAAAAAAAATCCGTAAAAATAGGGCACAATATAGGCCTACTGTATTAATATGAAGGAATTTTCTGTATTCATTTTTACAGTTGTTTAACCTGTATTTTACATTTTTCACTGCATTTTAGCATTAACGGAAATGTCCATAAAATAAAGGAAAATGTACTGGTAATTTTCTGCCAGTACTTTATCCGTTTTTTACGAGATTTCTTTTTTACAGTGTAGCCAAAATCAAGACAGCGATTTCTCTTCAGAGTTGCACTTACGGATCCAGAATATTTAATACATGTTTGACTGGCAACAAATCCAGCCTGAATACATTTCAGATGTAGTAGTTTATATCCACGAAGCTTCCCATAACGGTCTAGTTCATCAACAAGGAATAATGCCACTAATGGGTCCGCTCAGCTCCCACAGTGACGACCGGACCATATTCGTTGCCACGACGTACCAAATAACGTTCCAGCGATTTAACTTTGTGATTCCCATATTCGTCGGGATGATGTAACATTGGACATTGCTGGGACTTGATGATTTCCTCCTGAAGACGTAAATTGAACGGACCATATTCGTCGCAGCAACCAACAACCAAACTGTTAAAATAGTTTTTATAATTGTATTTAAACACATCGTCCCTCGCATGGAGGATTAAATTAATTTGTGATTTAATCTGTGCATTAAAGATTTATGTATGCATGTGAAGCTAATGCAGGAAACATGTGTTTAAACTTTAAGATCTAAACTATTGTATAAAGCTCTCTAACAATACTGCAAAGCATACAAAACGTTATACATCACGCTAAATACTATTAATTTGTGAGTCGCTATTGATAGAATCCAAACGTGTATCAATGCAGCTTTCATGAAGAATAATCACTAAAAGCCTTCCGGTCTCGCGGGTTGTTTGAGATGCGCGCGCCCAGAGAGTCAGAGCACAAAATACTAAACAGAGTTTTCTTTCACGACTTCTTACTCTGAAACGGACATATAAACACAAAACAACGTCAAAATCCCCATATTAACAAGAAACCTTGTAAAGGTATTCAGTTTCATGACCAAACAGTTGGGAAACAAAACACGGGTTGGTCTTGTTTTGTGGTCGATGTCGGACAACAGAGGAATAAAGTTAATTATGCCATTACTACTTTTCCCTGGTTGTTCCTCTGTTGTCTGTTGTTGATCACGGAATGGGACCGGGTTGGACCTGCACGGTTTCGGCGGGTGGGGCTTCCTGGGTCGCGGCTCGTGGGCTCTCCCTGTTCTTCGTGGACGTTGCTCGGTGGCTTTGGTCGGGGTCACTGAGTGCAGCTATGACACGTCAGAGGAGATCTGGCCCTCCCGGCTGAGCCTGGTTTCTCCCGAGGTTTTTTTTTCTCCATTATTCATCATTGGAGTTTGGGTTCCACGCCACAGCAGAGCAGTGCAGTGTTGGCTTGCTCACCGGGAGACTGCATTTATTTATTTATTTATTCATTTATTTATTAGATATTATTTATTATAATGATCTTGCTTGGTCTATAAACACCATGCACTGTGCTGTGTTTTACCTTTCTGTGTTTTTCTTATTTGCTCCTGTAAAGCTGCTTTGGAACAATGCACATTGTGAAAAGCTCTATATAAATAAAATTGAATTGAATTGAATTGAAGTGTTCCAGTGTATTGCGCGAGCTCTTAAAGGGGCAGCAGCATAATAAAGATCTCTGTTTATAATGTTCATCAAACAACAACGGACTGGCCCAAAAACACTCACTGATATTAAAGGAATTGTGTTCTCTTATAAGAATTGTTCACAACAAATAAAGGAAGAAAGTAGCTTTAAGAAAGATGTGCTTTAATTATGGTAAAGTGTTGAAAAAGAGTTTACATATACAATAAAAATAATTCAATCATAAACAATGATTTGTATTAATTTCTAATTGATTTATGAATGTATTAAACACATTTTAATGAAGTTTTAGTGATTATTTTTTCTTATCTCACCCCACGACTCGGGTGCTATCAAATTTAGGGCTGGTGCCACCAACTGAATAACTTGGTAGCACCAGTGCCACCTCTCTCAAGTGTTAGTCTAGAGCCCTGTATAATTACAAGCATTTCATAAGTGTCAAAGGCTTTTATTGGCAATTACATTAAGTTTACGCAAAGACTCAATATTTGCAGTGTTGACCTTTGTTAGAACCTTGATAAAGTCTTTGCATCTGTGAATGTTTTTTTTTTTTTGTATGTATCTTGATCTCTGTTCGTGTGTGTAGAGTGTTTGTGTTCCAGATGGGTGTGGCCTCTGTTAAACAGCTGGAGATGGTGATTGGTCCTACTATGTACAGGCCAGCATATAAGGACGGCCCCAAACGCTTACCAAGGGCCTTTGAGCCTGGCTGACTCTTGTTACCTTTGTGTTTCGCTAGCGGTCTGGTAGCCTAATTTCTGCTGTTGTTGATATCTTCAACATCGTTAATTGTGAGTGTTGTACCAGAGAGTTATATTCTGAGACATGAATCTGTGGAGTGTTTATTATTGTACTTTAAATCTTGAATCTCCTGTTATCTGAATGTTGTCTGCTTTTACTACGATTTGGATGCTAATTCTGTTTTATGTACACTCTGAAACTTTGTAAATAACTGTAAATATTCTTGTATATACTAAATTGCCAAATTAAGGGACGTAGGGGGTTAGACGCCATTTTGTTTATATACTGTACATCTTTTTTGTCACTTTGTTTATAGTTGAGGGAGGTAGGTAAGTTGATTGGTATTTTGTTTTCTTCATTTAGGTTTGAGCTTATTTAGTTTTCAAACAAAGGGATTGTTTTGTTTATTGTTTTGGCCTTGTCTGCCACTGAAGAGATTCCCTTTGAAAATAAAATAAAATTGTTTATTTGGCAACTTTTTGGTGTGAAAATATTCCTTTTTCTGTTACGGCTTACCCCTAGAGGTCGTAACACATTTATTTTTCAAGACCTCTGCAATTCGCCCAGGCATGCTGTCAATCAAACTCTGGGCCACACAGGCGCGCCACGCGCACAAACCAGTGACTTCTTTCATCAGGTAAAGCGCGTAGATAAACCATAAAGCTTTTTTGCAGTAGAAAAATGTTGCAGGTGTCCTGAAATTTCATCCTACCCGTCAGATTATCCTACCAGGCATGCGCACACCAATGTTACGTCATTTTTTTGCGCTATAAAATCATCCTACCTGTTTATTTTATGATGGTAGGATAATCTGACAGGGTATTTACGCTGTAAATTTATTTTGTGTTTATTTTATGATGGTAGGACTAACTGACAGGGTATTTTGCATTGTAAAATCATCCTACCCTTTTATTTTGTCGATGTGGTTTAGATTATATTAAGTTTTGCCCTGCGGTAGGAAAATCTGACAGGGTAGGACCATTCGAACACCGGTACAGCCGGTAGAGCGTGAGGTTTTGCTTTGCCGACGCAGCTCGTCTTTCTCTTGGTCTGTCTGTGCAGCGACCGACAGAAAACAGCAGAACTTCAACTGACCGAACAAAACAGCGTTTCCAAAATTCTGTCACTGTTACGCACTGCCTGGGCATATGAACATTAACGTTCACGCTAAAGCCTACATCGCATGATAATGTTATAACGTTTGTTATAATGTTTACCATTATTATCGATACCGAATACCGGTGTATATTTTTTTATGATATGAATTTTTAATATACCGCATTACCGGTGTATGTCGCTTAAACAACGTGCGGAACGCGGCGCAGCGCGACACTGTTTCAGTGGAGTCCCTTTTCACTGTTGCACTGTGACCGGCCATTCACACAGAATGCGTCTTTGTATGCCGCGGCACAACTTTATCATAATTTTTCTATATAAACATGCGCTAAACGGAGGCGTTTGGATGTTTGCGTGCGTCTCGCGCATGTGCGGTAACGTTACATATTTCTTTCCCGTCGCAAAGGGAGCGCGCACCTCGCGGCTGAACAGCAGCACAAGTTAAACAATTGCAAGTTCGCATTACGTTATGTTAAATATACTCACGAACAAACATTTTCAAAAAACGATTGTGTTCCCCTCATATCTGCTCAATATAAGCATGTAATATGATGTGTTTTTAGTTTGAACTGTTTCTCTATATGCTTTGATAATAAATAAGGGTCAGTAAGGAGGATTGGCAGCGTGATGCGATCGCTTTCCTCTCACATATCTAATTTACGCCTTTGTTTTATGATTAAAACATATGATTTCAGGAAATCATGAAGCCATTGTGACTATGTAAAACACAACAGACATCACATGCATGTTTAATGGTATAATTGTTACTATTTTGTTTTCAACTATACATTTTTTGCTAACTCTTGAAGTTGGGAGCACCAGTGCTTCCAAGGAAATTTTATTTTATTTATTTGCTTAAATATTGTGTATGCAAGTTAACTTCGCATGCTATTCAGTTGTTAAAGAAGTCTAAACATTGCAGTTATTATAGGGTATACTGTCACCATGACAGTATAAACAGGCGTTTTAAGTCAATCCACAGCACTATTTCCTCTCAAATCAGTAAAAAAAGGTGGTAAAAAACGGTATAAATCTGGAAAACATAAGTATATACATTTTTGGTCATAGTCATACCGCCCAGCACTATCGTCTGGTATCTGTCTGTTGTAATCGACATCGGGATATTTGCGAGACATTGGCGATATACGATAACATCGTCACATGCCCAGCCCTAGTGCCAATTAGCATGTTTGTGACGTCATCGCGACGTACATGCGTTCTTTGAACTTACTGTATTTTAATACCCAATAAAGCCGAAGTCGTTTACATATTTAATGTTTCTGTTGTCAGACATAAAATACTAATTACAGACAAATGTTCATGTCCAGTCAGTAACAATGACAGGTGCTTGTACACGCTGTTTTGTAATCATTCATTTATTCACTTAGGTCATGAAAGGAGAAGACGCAGAGACTTTTTTGCACTCACTTGAAAGTTAAGGTTTATCCAAAATGACGCTAGTCCCCACCGCTCTGTGAAGGGAAAAAGTCTGTAAACACCGCACCACTGGTTTTTGCGCGCCTATGTGTGTATGAGAGCACGCGACTAGAGGCAGATGAATGACGGATGTACGCTTTGCGGAATCAGATCCAGAAACAACACCACAAACAACGTTAGAGATCGCTGTGTTATTATAAAAAAGTGCAAAAAGATTTTCAGTTCGTTTTGAAACTATGGCGAAACAAATTAGACGGTGGTGGGCCGTCATAGTCGTCTTGATTATACACGCCCCTGGCTCATATGGCTCGGCTCCGCTGATCCCGCGTGGGTTTCCTGAATGGACGAGGGGTTTATGAGTAATGAATACGTGTCCCTACGATCACGTTCTGATGAAAGGAAATGATTGGATGCTACAAACTCGACAAAAAGGGGAATTACAAACTGCCCTCATTGTAATCTGTCAAAATGACGGACGGCCTTCAGATTTTTCCATCACTGGTATTAAAAATCCGTCAATGACGGAGAATTTTCGGTTAACGCGACCTCTGGTTTTGGTCCCCGAGCCACTTAGTTATTACTTTTGCCTTATGGCAAGGTGCTCCATCATGCTGGAAAAGGCATTGTTCATCAGCAAACTGTTCTTGGATGGTTGGGAGAAGTTGCTCTCTGAGGATGTTTTTGTACCATTCTTTGTTCATGGCTGTGTTCTAGGGCAAGCCCACTCCCTTGGCTGAGAAGCAACCCCACACATGAATGGTCTCAAGATGCTTTACTGTTGGCATGACACAGGACTGATCGTAGCGCTCACCTTTTCTTCTCTGGACAATCTTTTTTCCGGATGCCCCAAACAATGGGAAAGGGGATTCATCAGGGAAATGACTTTACCCCAGTCCTCAGCAGTCCAATCCCTGTACCTTTTGCAGAATATCAGTCTGTCCCTGATGTTTTTCCTAGAAAGAAGTGGCTTCTTTGCTGCCCTTCTTGACACCAGGCCATCCTTTTTTTGGACTAAGTTCATTTTCATGGCAAAGAGGGACTTCACAATAAAATTCAATTAATCTGATCACTCTTCATAACATTCTGGAGTATATGCAATTCGCCATCATAAAAACTGAGGCAGCAGACTTAATATTTGTGAAATGACTGTATATACTGTATCTAGTTATATCAATGCAGGACTATGTAAGTACATTTCAATGATTTTGTCAATAGTTTGCTTCACCAGTGGAAAAGTAAACCACTGCCCTCACTAAAGATGATGCTTATTTTCTGTCACGAGTCAGTCTGCTCATTAACCTCGTCTGACAAGAGTTTAGGAATCTGACAAATTTAAACCAGTTTGCTTGAGAAAAGACAATTTGTTTCGTTTTTCTCGTGGAGACCTAGAGCACACTGTAAAAAAATATTCTGTGTCGTAGTAGATTTCATGAAATTAATTGGGTAAATTGTACTTAATACAATTGTGTAATTGTTTTTTTAACCACAATTTAAGTTAAAATTATAGGAAAAAATCTCTTTTGAATTTCAATTCTAAATGCACAAATTATTGAGTGAATTCAACTTAATTTTATCATGTTGAACCCACTTAAACTTGTATAAAGGATCTTTACTTAGTTATTTTGTGGTGGGACACATGAATTCCTTAATTTCATGAACTGAGCAGTGAATTTAGAGTTCCCAGCATGCTTTGCATGCGACAGCATTAGGAGAGTCATTTTTATGAACAAGTGCTATTTTATGTGCTTTACAATAAAATGAAAGACTTGATCGTGTTAATTGTTCAGTTGTCTTTAAGATTTGGAAGAGATACTGTTTGTATTTTTGAGTTTCGTGGTTACCATCGTTCAGAAGAGTGGTGCTTGTGCTGTGTTTTGATGCTAATGCCAGTACTGTGAGACAACTCTCAGCTTACTTGTACATCATATATGTTGTAAACAATAATAAATGTTACTCTGAAGTCATTATTAAATTATCGATAGTAGAGGTATCACTATTGAAAAAAAAAATATTGCAATACTTACATGTATCGATATTTTTGCACAGCCCTGGTGAGTTTAACAACTGACATTTGGAGGTATCCCCTATGTTCATGCTCCGTTTTTAAGTTTAATTACTATAAAAATATAACAAAAACATAAAAATATAACAAAGGCAACTTTCAGTTTCAGTTATATCAAGCTTGAAGTATCGGGATGAGTATCGGCTTATCACGATGACAAGAGATCAGTACTCGGTATCGTCTGCAAAGATCGTGATCAGAGCATCCCTACTGGAGACAAACCAAAACAGATCGCTGTGCATGCACCAGAGTGATTCAAACACAGATAACGAACCTTTACCTGCATAGCTACAGTACACAAGGGTCATTAAAACTTACTGTAAACAAACATTTTGTTTCACTTCAGAATACTTGTATGAACCCCTAAGAGTCATTTGGATTTCTTCACTGATGAACTCAAAAAGTGCTTCAAAAGGTTATTTGTTGCCATAGAATAACTTGGTTTCATAAAGAACCTTAACATCTGAAGAACCTTTCTGTTTCACAAAAGGTTCTTTGTGGCGAAAGAAGGTTCTTCAGATTATAAAAAAGTTAGAAAGAGATGGTTCTTTGAAGAACGTTTGACTGAATGGTTCTTTGTGGAACTAAAAGGGTTCTTCCATGGCATCGCTGTGAAGAACCTTTTAAGCACCTTTATTTTTAATTGTTAATTTGCCATGTTGAGCCCTATATAAAATTGTTATTTAGGATGGCATGAGAGTGTGACAGTGTGTAAATTATTTTAAATGAATTTTCACGTTTGGGTAAACTGTGTTACTATTACACTCTTAAAAATAAAGGTGCTTAAAAGGTTCTTGACAGCGATGCCATAGAAGATCCAATTTTTGGTTCCACAAAGAACCATTAAGCCAAAGGTTCTCTGAAGAACCATCTATAATCTGAAGAACCTTTTTTCGCCACAAAGAACCTTTTGTGAAACAGAAATGTTCTTCAGATGTTAAAGGTTCTCTATGGAACTTCTACGGCATCGAAGAACGTTTTGAAGCAACTTTTTTAAGAGTGTACTCAACGGCTTAGGAATGGGTAAACACTGCCGCTGTAGCTAACTATCTGTTCTCATGCTCGCGTCTGACAGAGACATGTATTCATCCTCATGTGGCTGCAGTGTGACATATCAGACATGACCTTCTCACAGCACAGATAAACCTCAGCCTTTCACCTTCTCTGCTTATCACTACGGCAACAGGTCAGTGCTCTGGTATTCTGGGTGGGAGCTGTGAAAGTTAAGAATTTGACTTTCTATGATAAAATACTTTCTACTCCTGTGTATGATTAAGTATCCCGACCTGCCACATAGTGACATGAACTCAACCTGGTGAGAGTTTGGGGCGGGTCTTTTCACCAACTCAATACAGTGAAATTGTTAGAGAAACCTGTTTAAAAACAACATTTTTCTTGGTCATATATGCTGTAGAAACAATAATTCAGCCCTCAGGGATTTCTTTAAGAGGAAGCTAAGTGTCACTCCATCATCACTCTGTTTGGCTAATGATTAAGAATCCAAAAATGTGTCTTGACAGTTTTGCGGTTGTGTTTCAGAACTAAAGATGGATGAAACGGATGGTGTCCGTACCAAACCAGTGCTAGAGGACTCTAACTTCCTGCCCACATATACAGCCGATGGCATTAACATTGACGGTACATGAACCTCACTTGGCCATGCGACTACTGTATCATCAGAGGTCTTATTTAGTTGATGTTAGATGTGATGTATATTTACTGCTTCTCAACACAGATGGACGCTATAATGCCCTGCGTGAAGATCTGGAGGCAGATGCACGAGATTTTGAAGCTCCCACCTGGAGTTTGACTGTTGACCAGCAGTATTTAACAACCTTTTCCAAAGATGTTTCTAAAAGACAAGACGTAATTCACGGTAGGCGGTGTGGTTTTATTTTCATGATAGTTTTTATCGAAGTGAAATTGGACGTGTCTACAAAAGATTGCATCCATGAGTTTGATAATAGGGCCTCTACTAAACAAACATATGATGGTCATGACAGAACTAATCCAGACCGAGATAAATCACGTGCGGACGTTAAAGCTGGTTTTGGGCGTGTACGTACGGGAGGTGCGCGAGACCCTGCAGCTGGATGAGACTCGGCTGGAAAGACTCTTCCCACAGGTGGAAAACCTGCTACAGATTCACCAGTTCTTCCTCAACCGCCTTAAACAACGACGCATCCAATCCATGGAAGCAGGCAGCAGTCAGAATTACTGCATCCACAGAATCGGAGACATCCTCATTGAACAGGTGTGTGGTTTCATTCACAAAATACTTCACTTGGCTTTCGTTATGTGAACGTTCACCTTCAGCCCTACATGTGTTTCATGTTTTTCTACTGCTTACTGTATCTGTGTCCCATGGATGTGATTTTGTTTCTGTATAACTGTCCGTTATATTTAATGTGCTTTAATTGACCTTTGAAACCACATTCTTGTGAGCTGAGCTATGCAGCAGGTGCTCGCTCTTAAAGATGGATTGTGTTTCACTGTTCAAGTGCTTTAGCTATGAAGCAGGTGTGTTTAAATGTGTGCTGTTCATTCTTTGGTCATTATTGTATTGGTCTTTTTGACAGAAGTAAAATATTTCGATTTATATGCGCTTTACACTTCTTAAGGGCTTTTCACACTGCGCTTAACTCCGGGTTATCTTCATTCTAAACCCCACTTTTAACCCCGGGTTATCTTCATTCTAAACCCCACTTTTAACCCCGGGTTATCTTCATTCTAAACCCCACTTTTAACCCCGGGTTATCTTCATTCTAAACCCCGGGTTATCTTCATTCTAAACCCCACTTTTAACCCCGGGTAATCGAATGTTTCACACTTGTAATTCCGCATTTTACCCTTAAAACAGCCAAAAAGGATTTGCGAGGCATAATTTT
The DNA here is from genome assembly GCF_024868665.1 of Triplophysa rosa. NCBI lineage: Eukaryota > Metazoa > Chordata > Actinopteri > Cypriniformes > Nemacheilidae > Triplophysa > Triplophysa rosa. The sequence goes on along the minus strand of NC_079894.1, from coordinate 573,985 downwards.
TTCCCCGGATTCTGAACAACGAGGTATTCAGTTGTTTAAAGTGAGCACACACTATTTTAATTCAGTCAGTTTGATGCTGCAGTATTTATCCAATCATGACTGTTGACACTGCAAATATGCAAATAAGAATGTTAACCCAGGGTTTAGTGATGTACAGTGTGAAACATCAGGTTATACATACCCAGGGTTATCTCTTAACCCCTGGTAAATTATTAGAAGTGTGAAACAGATAACCCAGGATTCTTTTTACCTGGTGTTTAGAATAACCCGGGGTTAACCATTTCAAGTGTGAAAAGTAAACTTTTGCTAGTGTTATTGAATGGTTTTCACGTTTAGCAGCTTCTGATCTCTGTGTGTGTGTGTTTGTGTAGTTCTCAGGTGAATTGAGAGAGCAGTTGCGATACTGTTATGGCGTATTCTGCAGTCATCACACTGATGCAGTCAACTGTTATAAAGAGCTCATGCAAAACAGCAAGAAGTTCCATAGTTATATCAGTGTAAGAATCAACTCAGCCTTTTTGATGTCCCTTGTTGAAACATGCTGGAGCCAGAATTGCATTTGATACATAAACAAGTCATTAAAATGTCTCAGTAGTGCATTCTTTCTGTTCTCAGAAATTAAGGCAGCTGTCCATCATACGACGACTAGGAATACCAGAGAGTATTCTTCTTATAACCCAACGCATCACCAAGTATCCTGTGCTTGTTGAACGTGTCATTAAATACACCGAAGGTATGTTTTCCTTCTTTTTAGGGGTCAAGCACGAACTGGCGTAGACACCTATTGCTTCCGTTAGTGTTCCTATTATTATTATTATTCTGCTTCTTCTGCCATGGAAGTCTATGGCAGCCCATAGAACCATACATGGGAAAGTTGTGAATTGTGTGCACACACATAGAGGGCAGTCTGACCTGTTACCATGGGAAATATGGAGTCTCTAATCCAAACTCCATAGTGCCACCAACAGTCCAAACTTCCATCGCTACGAATCGCTACGGCATGGTTCATCAAGGTCAAGTTCTGAGAGCTCTTGTAAAGTTATAGGCCAGCCTCCCCTAGTGGTCAAGAGATATAAAGAAATTTATTTAAATGCTTATCCTTTTATTATTGTTTAAAACCTTACTCCCTGTTAGCCATATTGAAGTATATGCAAAATAAGCTTTTTCAAACTCCTACAAAATTTGTTTGATTTGCACGGAATTTGGTATGTAGCATCTGAAGATAGTACTGACAAAAAGTTATTAAAAGATTTTAGATTGATCAAATGGTTCTCATATACAGCAACAAGTAATTCTAAGGTGAGCTTGCCAAAGGGTCATGTGGCTGTATCTTCGGGACACTTTTGTGTATTGACACAAAATTGGGTATGCATCGTCACTGGCACAACTTGTCTGCCTCAATTTGGTGACACCTAGTGGTCAAAGGTTATAGGCAATTTTCTTTGTTCTATCTAACTTTACCTGTGTTTTTAAACTTGGTTTTCAAAGTGATCGTCTGACATGTCCAAAATATTTCCCTCTTGGCCATGGTTGGACTTGACCCCATAATTGCTGCTTGCAGCTATATTTTACTTCATATTTCTGAGGCAGTTTTAATTGGAGTTCTAAAGAACTTTTTGTATAATATCTTGTCTTTCTATTTCTCTTTGCTAAATTTAGTTGATTTGGCTCTAAATGTAACATATAGTTTGTATAGTTTGTGTGTATGGTAAATGCCTATAAACACACTAAATATGTAGATGCATGTCCACAAATGACCTGTAATATTACTAATATTTCAGTTGACTCCGAGGAGCACAGGGACCTGGTCCGCGGTCTGGAGCTCCTGAAAGAAACCATAGCTCAAGTAAATACACACGTGGATGAGTTTGAGAAAGCATTGAGACTGAGGGACCTGAGCAGTAGGCTGGAGCCCAAGTCCCTGGTGAAGATGGCCCAGGGCCGAGTGTTTCGCAGAGAGGACATGTTACAGAGCCACAGGAAGCTGCTTTACGAGGGAGTACTCACCTGGAGATCAACATCTAACAAAAGCAAAGGTCATCATTGTGCCACTGGCATCTGTTTGGATTCTTTTCTTGCTTCTCAAATAGACCTCTTCACAAGATGTAAACACTGGTCCAGAAGCCCCTTTGGTTTCATTTTTTTCACAGTACATATAATTCAATCTTAAAGGTATTAATCAACAATTAAATTTAGTTAATAATATTCTGTTGGTTGTATTTTGTTTAAATGTTTGTATAATGTAAAAGAAAACTGATTCAGGAAGTTCTTCTAGACTTCTAGAAAGTAACCAGGGGTCAGTTTTTTTGAAGGGCTGTGTCTTTTATTGACTATTGATATATTGACTATATTGATATTTACATTTGTTCATATTATCTCAGACGTTCTTGTCCTGCTGTTATCTGATGTTTTGCTGCTGTTACTGGAGAAAGATCAGCGACTTTCATTTCCCTCTCTTGTGAGTTTGGACAAAAGACTGTTTGATGTGTGTAATTATACACACTTGTTGTTATCATACCTGTCGCTGTATCATTCACATTCAGCTGTCTAACATGTGCTTCTGTAGGACAAGCAGCCTGCGGTCATCTCGCTTCGGAAGCTCATCGTCCGTGAGGCGGCTCACAACGAAAAGACTCTGTTACTGATCACAGCCTCCTCCGACACTCCAGAGATGTACGAGTTTCGCACTTCCTCTAGAGAGGTGCGCAAGGCTTGGGCAGACCAAATCTGGAAAGCTGTGGAGTGGTGCGTTTCATAGTCACATCTACAGTGGCATTTAATACTAAATCCTTTAAAATCTAATATTTAAAGTTGCACTTGAGAGGTCAAATGAAATGGCAAAAGATTGAAAGACGTCAGCTTTCTGATGGCATACTATACAGATATAGGAGGAAAAATGTACACACATTGCCCTCAAGTTTTGTCAAAATGGATCAGATTAAAATGTGTATTATGTATCAGGCTGTTTTTGTGAAGTTTCATGCAGATTTCATCTTGTGTTTCAGCTGTCCAGAAGAAGAGGAGGAGGAACCAGAAGAACTCTCTGAGAGAATCAGGGACTTTGCACGTATGACAACTTTTCTGTCACAATCTATGAATCTATAATCCTCATTAGCTAAGAGCTGGTGTCATATTTGTGTGTGTTTACTTTTAATTGTGTTTTCCGAGCAGAGGATCTGTACATGAGGGATGCTGTTATAGAGCACTGCCTCAAAGAGAAGCACCGGTTGTTTGTCAGCATCGTGACGGGTTTTGAAGAGCACTCATCATCTGAGGGCCGTCTGCTGTGTGGTAATGCAGTGGAGCCCCAGCAGGGGGAGCAACTCCTCTCTGGAGCCCTGAAGGATGGTGAGACTCCTTTTGTAGAAAAGAAAATTCATATGCTAATCAAAATGCTAAATATTAAAATTATTTTCCTTCAGTGGGGCTTTTACAGCAGTTGCTGTTAGAACGTGAGATGGACCGATGTTCATCCACTAGAGAGGGAGTGGATCTGATGCCACTGCCCAAGAGACCCGCTAGCTTTACAGGTTTTGATGGTGATGCCTACATGCCACAAGAAAGTAAGAGCAAATCTGCAGTTTCCTGCGCTATACTGTTTTATTTCATACTTTATAAGTGGTGTTGTAATATATAAAATCTTACCCTTGTTGACTGGTGGACTGTTTGCAGATGGTGCTGGGAGTTTAGAGAAGAGAATAAGAGACAGAAACCAGCGAGGTAACTCAGATCCTCAGCTCAGAGAGCTTTATCCTGGAGAGAGTCTGGAGCTGTCGGTGAGCACATCACGCTCATCACTGTCATACAGATTTAGTTGTTCTTATTTGTGGTTGTGCTGGTGTAAGCCCAGTTCTTGTCTTTACACATTAGGCGGATGAGGAGATGAATCTACAGAGCAGGACAGTCAGTTTTCCTAAAGCAGAGGTGAGAGATACTGTATGTTCATGAATGTTTTACTTGGATCTTTTTAGATTAGTTTTGACATGATTTGTTTGTATCTCTGCAGCTTTATGAAACTGTAACTAGTCTATCACAGAAGCTTTGCAGCCTACAGGTAAAGCTAAATATGTTTTTTCTTTTTACATTTTTTTGATGATAAAAATCTTTTTCACCTTTATCCACTTTGTTCACATACTCTGTTCATTTTAATCGATTTTCAATTTTGGCTTCCAACAACTATTCAAACAAAACAATTTTCCGTCACAGTAAAAAAATTATTGTGTCTTATTCTATCTCTGAAGGATTGTCTTATTTCTTCTTGTTATAAATCCACAGAGCACCCCTTTACAGCGGCTTTCCTTTACTAACATCCCACGTTGGATCAGTTTTCTTTTGTTTTTGTTTTTCCGTTGAATTCACTGTTGATTTTCTTATTCAAATAATAACATGTTGTTTTCAAAGTCAATGCATAGTCATGTTTTGCTCGCAACGTCACACGTTTTGTGAAAGTCGATTAAAACTTTTGATAGTTTTGGAGCTTTGGTGTGCCGACTTTGTATATATTTTTCATGTGATTTGTTTTTGTCGAGCACCCATTTCAAGTTGATGTGCGTGCGTTTGCTGTGCTTTGCTGCTTGGGCACCTAACCCAGCTCTCTGGGAAGAGATTTGCGTTATTGCAGATCTCAACCTGAGATCTTCCAGGAGTATTGGCCTGGCAGTGGTGGGGGAGCGAGGTCTCTGGCTGGGACTGTCAGGGCTCTTGGACAGAGAGATAGTGGACTTCTTGGACACTCTGGTTGTCATGATTCTGCCTCATCTTGTCATGTCCTTCTTGATCTTGTGGCAGAATCACGGCAGGATCCCTTGTTTTATGTGGAGAGAGGCGTTTTGGCCGTGTAGGCCTTCCATATCCTCCCTATCCTCCCTCTCAGGTGTTGCGTCTTTACGCCCCGCCCTCTCGTTCCCTTGTTAGCTTCCCCTTAGTGTTTTATCCCTGTCACCTGCCGTCACCCTCCCTGTGTTATCATCCCTCGTTTGTATTCCCCTATTTAAAGCCTCTGTTTTTCCTGTCCCGTGTTGGTTCATTGTTTCTCGGTTGTTGTTCTATGTTCCTTGTTCCTAGTACAGTGTTCCTCGTCCTCATCCATGTCTCCATAGTTTCTCGTGTTCTGCCTTGCCTCGCCCTGGGTGTCCTGTTAAAGTGAGTTTTGTCTGTTTGTTTATGATTAGTTCTCGTTTTGCCCCCCTTGAGGGAAGTTTTTGTTTTCCCCTTTTGTAAGGAGTCTTTTTGTTCATAGTGTTTGTTTCCCCCATTGTGGGTTTTTATTTTATCATTTAATAAATACCTTTTTGTTATCCCCTTCCTTGTTGCCTGCGCCTGGGTTCTCTGTCCCCGCCATTTCATGACACTGATTGAGCCCAAAGCACTTTTCGGGGCATCAGTTAGTGCTATGTGACAGCGGTGTGACTTGAGAAAACAAGAGGGCGTGGCTTTCCAAACCTGCCTCCCTTGCAAGTCCACCGCTAAGCCACCAATATCTGCACATCTGAGTTTTGAAAACCCCCAAGAAATGCTCAAACAGTGGTCAGGCGTCCCAGACCTGCTTAGCCTCAACAGACTGAGCCACAGCTGAAACCAGCTCAGCCAGAAGGAAAGCTGTCTTCTGCTGCAACTAGACAATGGCCGGCAAACCCTCAGGGAGGCAAGAAGCAGTGTGCTACCTGACCCGTCCTTCTGCTCAGGACGAGAGGTCGAGCATCAGCACTCCCAGAGTATCTGGTGTTATCCTCCATAAGTCATTTTCTCCCCCTTCTGCCAAAGAGGGTGTTGTAAAGTTCTCTCTAGGGGTGTACATGCGCGGTACACCCCTAGGTTTTATCCCCAATAAGTTGGGAGAGAGAGAGGGGGAGCATGGCAGCGAGCCAGGTAAAACATTTTTGAACGCCAACAAAATCATCTTTAACAAAGAGGCACAAACTTAACGCAGCTATTTTAAATATAGAAACGGATACTTGCGAGCTCTGTGCTGGTTCATATCCGCATGCGCGTGGAGAGATGGAAATGTTCAAATGGTTTCAGAATGCAGTCCTGCTGAAAAGTTCCGGGCCTCGTGACTCGTGACCAGCCAGGTGTGCGAGGCAGCAGAAGTCCATTGTTCCTTCTTTCCCCCCAGTGGGGGAAAAGGCAGTCTCCGAAGAGATGCCTGAACCAGTTTCCGGTGAGGGCAGTTAGAGCGGAAAAGCCAAGCTCGAGCACTGAACACTATCGATATTTCACCTCATGAGAGGGCCCACCTGAGTTTGAATCGACAAATCAAAGTTAAGCAGGGAATAGGTTCTTTGTCCACTCGACAGCTAATTTGCGTCTTTATGACCACCTAGCCACTTTACAAAATACCAGTCCAGATTATTTCATAAAGAGTAAAGTAAAGTGTTCTATGGTCACACAACAAGTCGGAAATCAAGAGACAAACATTTAGGTACCAAATATGCCAGGTTTGAATCACATTAAGTCGTGATTCATTTGGATGTACGAATACAAACAAAGCCTGAATCAAACGTGCACATTTACCAGTTACAGATGATTTAAAATGGCAAGAGCGCCAACATATAACGGGGATATTTACATATATTTATAGAAAAGGACAGTTTAGTGTAGTTTTGTCAGAGAAGTTTCTCTGGATCAACTATAGGTCTTAAGTTTGAGGTGGAACAAAACAGAGAAACTTCTCACATCTCCTTTGCTTGCTTTGAAGCTTAGGAGTCGTAAATATCCCATGGAGAAACAAAAAGTTATCAACACTTTCGGGGGGAGAACCAACCTAAATCCAGGTTCCCCTGGAGCCAGGTTTGGCTCTGGTCTTTTGATGATTGTATCAAGAAACCAGGACAAAAGGAAGTGTGGGCTTTATGGCTCTTCTTTTAATGATCCATACACAAGATCCAATACTCTGGCTATGCCAGGCACTTCAATTTTGTAAACCTTAATTGTATGGTCTAACACTTTAATACTCTTGTCTTGCTCAACTGTCACCTACATTCATGCAAATCTTTCATTGTCTTTGCTTTCTGTCCTTTCTTCAGTCTGTCGTGTCGCAGTTAGAAAGCCACATCGAAGTGCATCGCACCATTATCGAGGAGCTGATGTCCCGGCCCCGGTGCAATACTCTCCTGGAACAGGAAAAACAACGAAACTGGGAAAAGCAGCGGGAAGAGCTGGCCAACTTCCAGCGACTGCAGAGTCAGCACAGGCAGGAGCAGATGCATTGGGAACAGGAGCGAGAGATGCAGAGGATTCAGACAGAGAATGGAGAGAAAGAGCTGAGAGAGAGAGAACTGGTGTGCAACAAGCAGGAGTTTCAGCTGGCGGAGGAGAGACAAGAGCTGGACACATGCAGAGAGCAATACCAGCAGGATCTGGAGAGACTTCGAGACTCCATGCGTGCTGTAGAGAAGGAGAAAGAAAAGCTGGAACAGATGCAGAAGAAGTTCAAGAAGAATGAGAATGTGTCCAACACTGGAAACTTTACTCTGGAGAATGAACAGATCCAGGTTTGTGATTGAAGATTGTACTAGTCTTCTGATACTTGTGTAATGTGTTTTTGGTTTAAAGGTATACTATATAATTCTGGTTTCCTCTCCAGATACCTCCTCCATACCCCAAACTGAATGTAGTTTCTTCCGGTTTTGAGGAGAGGGCACCCCTGGTACCACCACGTAGAGAGAGCATCACTACCCTGCCTGTCAAGACCGAACCAGTGCCCATCCACCTCATCAGCACCACCAACCAAACATACAAAGGCAATTCTGTCCAACAGCAGATCCCCACAAAACTGGCCACACAGCCGAAAGGCAAAGACAAACACAGCAAGCACAGGAACTCTCACCAGCGCACCCACAGTGCAGGTAGTAACTGATATTAGACCTCTATCTGTCTGTCATGTTGTTTTGTGTGTTTTATTGGGCTATGAGTACGTTGTGAGTGCTTTTCACTGTTTTAAATGTATTTTCACACTTTTAGCTGGCATAGAGGTCTCTCAAGTCCTACCCATCAAAGTTACTGGAAAAGAAGGAGGCAGTTTAAGAGCCACGGGATGCAGCAGTCCCCATCGGCTCCATCCAGGTAAAAGCTACTGAATGACTTTAGTTTATATACAGCATCAAGAGGGCACTGGCACCTGCATTGTTCTTAGAAAAGCAGTTTTCAGCTATCCCTGGGTCAAACCAGGCACCAGCACTTAAGACATTATATCAATCAAGTATGACGATGTTTAAGGTTGCTTCCTCAACCACATAGCAGCTGTGCAATATTTACCTCCAGGCACAGTGCAGCGGGTCATTCATTTGGTTTTTGGGAGTGTGAATGTCACTCTTTAACCTGCCGGTGGCTGATAAGGACAACTCGTCTCAGTTATGTGATTAAATTGCCCACTGCTCATTCTGTAGACCAAGATGAACATGGGACTGCCCAAAGTTCCTACCACTCCTTTTAGGGATCAGCAATCATCTGATCCTCAAGGGGAAGGAAGACCCAGCCTTATCCCGGTTGTTTCTAGTGCCCACACTGCTCATATATCTGGACAGCACAGAGGGCTTTAGATGCTCTGAGGAGCTTTTTGTCTGCCTTGTGGGACAGCATAAGGGGATGGCTCTTTCCAAACAGAGGCTGTCCCACTGGATTGTTAATTCCAGTATTTTTGCATACCAGTCTCAAGATCTGCAGTGCCCAGTTGGAGTGTGTGTGCACTCCACCAGAGGTGTTGCATTATCATAGTGAAAGTGACCTATCTGTCAGATATGGTGACCCATACCCGAAATGTGACCTCTGCATTTAACCCATCCAGTGAGTAGTGAACACACGTACACCCGGAGCAGTGGGCAGCTATCACTGCAGCGCCCGGGGAGTAAGTAGGGATATGGTGCCTTGCTCAAGGGCACCTCAGTCGTAGACACTGTCAAAATGTGTGCCATATTAATGGACCAAGTTAATGGACACTGTGAAGGTCTTTTGAGTACTCAAGGAGTTATTATACTCCATTAGGCTAGATACTCATGTGTTTGACCATCTTTAAGTAAGCCCTTGTACCAGAGCTCAGCGCTCCATATGTGTGCCGTCCCATTGGTCTTCCCCTTGGTAGCCCTAGGACACTATGGCTGGGCACCCTCACCCTGTAATAGGGTCCATCCCATAGGTTTTCCATATCCTGTTTGATGTGGTCTCCCTTTTTTCTTCTTCTAGGTGAGGGAGAACTTCTCCCAGCTTGTTTCATGCTAGGTGGCTAACTATTTTTTGAGAATGCCACCGTCTTGCTCCAACCATATGGGCAGAAAGTCAACTTGCTCTTTACTGAAAGTTTGCCTTAAGACTGAGCGCTCGCAACAAGGCACATATTAGCTTGCCCATGTTTGCGCTGCTGTACCTAGTAGAACAGTTCAACATGTGGTGTGTAGTTTAGTCATTGAGTGACAGAAAGGGAATGTCTGTTACATTATATGAAACATCTGTTCCCAGATTGAGGGAAAAAGACATTGTGTTCCTCCTGCCACAGCATTAATCTGAATACATGAAGCATACAGACTTGCTCTTATATCTGGATATCTGGGGCGGTGAATGCCATGCAATTTTCACTTGCCAATTTTCATTGGTCTTTCTAGAAAGATCAGAGGGGACTAGGCTCCCAAGAGCAAACATCTGGTGTCACATCATCAACACAACGCCTCCATCAGGGAACGGAGGTTACTTACTTAACTGGGACTGGGTGAACATACTGTATAAATATAATTAAATATTGAGTCTTTATTATATAGTAGTATTTTGTTTTTAGTTGTCAGAAATAATCTTGTGTGTAATTTAAAGAAAGAGGGATAACCAAAAGCAGTATATATGGTGGCACAGGTTGAGGACTTTACTAAGTGTGTGAATAACTGTCATCACTTAATTAGTTTGAAATATAAAAATATGTCATAGTTACCAATATTGTATATGTGTGTTTCTGGTAATACGTACAATATGGGGCGGTTTCTCAACAGGGCTTAAGCCTAGTCCTAGACTAACTTAAATGTTAAAGGTATCTTGATCAAAAACAACTTACACTGACATATCTCAAAATATTTCTTGTTTTGTCTCAAGATGCACACAGTAATGTTTTTTTAAGTGTGTTTTTTTTAAACAACTTAAATATCCTAATTTAACTAAGGCCTTGTCCTGGCTTAAACTAATCCTTGTCTGGGAAACCGGTCCTATAAGTAACTGTATTGTTGTGATGTTTCTGCAGATATGTTTATTCATCCATAGAAGTTGTCCAGCTCTGTGTCCTCTCATTCAAACACGAGCAGGAAGCCTCACAACACAAACACAACACAGCCAGGACACCGTAAAGCCAAAGATCATGAAAATACAGATGACATTTTATTCTTCTAGTGTCTCTTGTGTTTCAGATGGACAGTGATCACTGTTTCACTAACATGATCTGAACAGTCATGTTATGAGATACTGCTTAACATACATTTAACATGTAATGAAATCATTCAGATTTTAATCATAGTTGTGAAATGTTTTGTTTTATTTGTGATTTTAATCATTTTTAATTGAAGAAAAAACTAAGTATAGTTGAAAAAAATGTGGAAGAACTGTTTTAATCTCTGTTAACCCTTTACAGACATATTAGCAGAGTGTAAGGCGTGAAATCATTGCTGAAAGGACAGTCAGGAGTTATTGTACAATTAAAATCTCTTCAGTGATTCATTACAGAACATTTTGTGTCTTATTAAATGATCATTCATGTAAATATCTGTTTTATTGGCTATTTATTGTGATTCACATTCAGGGATATTTGTCTCCAGAAGCATTACACCAGAAAGTCTTAATGTTCTCATTGACTCTTTGCTGGACTGTGATGTTATCAGGACATTAATAACAATGTTTCATATTAATACTGTACAATTATGTTGAAATGTCAATTTATTCGTTTTATCTCCAGTTTCCAGATGATTTTAATGGATATTTTGCTCCTGTCAATTGGAAAATAATGTTTATGAAGAAAATATTTTGTTTATGAAAAAGCCTTGTTTTCATATCTGGAAATAAAGCTGATACTAGTGAAAGTTAAGAATGTATTTTTATGAATTTTCTTAATATTTGTCACAATTCTGTTAAAACATGTTTTGAATATTTCATCTGCATCTGATGCTGTCTTAAAATGAACCTGTACATAGTAAATATTTCATTGCAGATTTTGCTGTTTTGTTCTTGTGTGGAAGAAGTAAACCTGTACTTTGTAGTGCTTGTTTTTTTATCATAAACGTGGATAATCTGCTGTTATCAAAATATTTTATACCTCAGTTGGTTCACTTTAAAAGCACATTTTTGATATGGATTTTAATTTACAATAGTTGTAGAACATAATCAAAATATCGAAGTGTATGTGTGGTCGTGTGTGTGATGCATCATCAGGCTTGTTCGACTTGATGCGGCGCCGCAAGATCCGACAGGCGGTGACATCAAAGTACCGCGAGAGTGCTTCTTAAAACCATAAAAACTTTGCTTTCGAATCGCTCTCGCGGTACTTTGATGTCACCGCCTGTCGGATCTTGTGGCGCTTCATCAAGTCGAACATGCCTCTCATGTTTGGTGGCTCCTCCTCCTCACGACAGCTGCAGGTGAAAGTGAAACTATTACATCAGGAGCCATTTTACAGCAAAGCCTCGTTCAAGAAAATAAACATAAACAAGCTAAAAACACAGTAAGTATCAATAGTCTAATGTTTATTCAGTAGATTCAATATTGTTTTGCTCTGAACATCACATTAAGTTTATTGGTTGAAGAAGGTCCGTGTACGTTTTATTCATTTGATATCCTATTTGAAATCACATAACGAGAAATTGAAAAATGACTAGTTTCTCGTTTTTTCGTTTAGTTCACCAAACGGAAATTCCGTTTTTGGCCCGATATTTTATTTTTCGTTTGCCGTTTAAAAAACGGATTTTGGCCTCAATATGGCATTCGTACATGTGGGCGGTGGTGTAACGCCTCTTTAACCCGATTGGTCAAATCGCTCACCATTCTGTATGGCCTTAATTCTGCAGCGGTGTCTCGTTATCTGAGGAGTGACAACCTGCTACATCCATCTAGCGGTGGAGTTTGTAATTGCATTTCAAAAAATAAACAGCCCATCCGATTTAGGGCTAAATCGTGACTACAGATCGACCATGTAATGAAATGACACTACGTCTTATTGATATTTCTATATTGACAAAATATAAAACATATAACAAACGAATAAAATATATTCTCACCACGAAAACTCAATGAACGAATTAAATGTTGTTTTGATGTGCGTGCATCTGATAAAAATCTCCCGTTGCTTCCATGCACGCATGGCAACAGACTCGCAAAGCGTTTTGGGTCCAGGGCAGGCGGCCCACCAATACAATTCAGATTATATATATTTTTAAACCAGAGCATAATAACCCATAAATACTTTTTCTGCATAGTCTAAAAGAATATGACACGCACGTTTTAATGTATTATTTGACATGAACTATCATGATTAATATCAAGAGCAATAATAACATTGTTTAAATCTTGCAGTGCCTGTTGTTTATATGACGTGTACTCCTCTAACTCAACTCAAAGACATGATCATCAGCCTTAAACTTTGTTTTTGTCTTTTTTATCATTTATATTTATTGTATACTCTTTAAATTACATTAATCTATCACATTATATAGGTGTAAATATGGCATATTTGAGCAGCATTAAACAGGAATAAACCATGTCATGCTGCTGCAGTTTTTGGATGGCTTTTGTTGATAACATTTTTTATGTTTTCTTATTGGTTGAAACAACGGATTAAGTATAAATAGTTGAAATAAAAGACAGTGCACAATAACAATAATTATAGAAATTGCATCGGAAATCAGAAACACAGCCGATCCTTAAACTATGGAGTTTAAATGGATCCAAAACTCACGCGCATGGAATCCGCGCGCATAATGATAACCACGCACGGAAAGCTGCTCCGCGAGGGCGCATTTAAACTCCGCGAGCGAGCAGAACAGTATCCGCAAGCGGAAAAGAATCCTCGCGCGTTCGCATTTCTGCTCCGCGAGTAAAAACTCAGTCCGCGAGCAGAGGCTTTGACGAGCGCGCGCGCGATTCTCTCTATGCTCTCGCAACTGCTCAACACTTGCTCGCTCGTTGAGTTGACTTCTGAGACTTTGGAGGCGGGACAATGCATGTTAAAAGTTACCAATCAAATGAGGTCTCCGCGCATTTGATTGGTAACTTTTAACATGCACTCACCTACATGCAGTCACCTACAGATTACATGTCTTACTACCGAATGTGCTGATGTGCTGGAGAAGAATTTGCGCAGCGGTCCGACTCTCCCATAATCAATACAAGATCTTGGCGAAAAATTAATGCAACTCTGGACGGGAATAAATGGAGATTCTGGACATTGCAGAAGCTTATCGAAACGATGCCACAGCGAATGCGTGCCGTAATCAAAGCTAAAGGCGGTCCAACGAAATATTGGAGTGTGTGAATTTTTTGTACGGACAGTGTGTGTGTGTGTATATGTATAGGCCTAGTTTTATCATTTAGATTTTGTAACAATTTCTGAAAAAGCTCATGCAGACCGAATGAAGAACCCATTAATAAAGCAGATTAAAGGACCACACTTAAACACTTTATATGATATAAGTCATATATGAACATCATGGCGTTTACAATGTTTTTGTTGAGAAAAACAAGCACATCTAAATGTTCGGGTGAAAGTTGAGTCTGTTGCCAAGGTGTCGACATAGCTTACATGCAGATAAAGCCGTGTTTTAAAGGTTGAAGCGATCGAGCTTTGAAGCGCTTTGTATGAATTAATTTTAAAGTAGTTTCAAATTTTAAAACTGCGTTTAGCCGCAGATTCTCGTGTTTTTTTAGAATAATTGACGAACATAAATTATTCACTTGTTTTTATAGCCACTTCATTTGTTATCACAAATACGGACCCCTTACGGCATTGTTCCTGCCTTTTGTTCACACAGGGCGCTTTCTGATGCAGGCAACGTTATTAATACTACTACTACTACTACTAATAATATGTACCTTTCTAAATCAATCCCACTGAAAGCACATAGCAATTTTGCAGTAATTTTCTGGGATCAACGTAGGTGAAAGGGGTGTTAGATGTGGAAGTTATATTGTATACAGCACACTGCATGGCGTACATTGCAACACATATTTCTGCTTAAATATCATGCACAGTTCACAGCAAGCGGTGGTTCGCGTTGCGACAATAACTTGTATTAAACTGAAGGACTGGCGGTGACTCTTATTCTGCTGGGCAGAATTAAGGCCGTACAGAATGGTGAGCGATTTGACCAATCGGGTGATAGAGGCGTTACAGCGCCACCCACATGTACGAATGCCATATTGAGTCCAAAATCCGTTTTTTAAACGGCAAACGAAAAATAAAATATCGGGCCAAAAACGAAATTTCCGTTTGGTGAACTAAACGAAGAAACGAGAAACTAGTCATTTTTCAATTTCTCGTTGTGTGATTTCAAATAGGATATCAAATGAATAAAACGTACACGGACCGAAGAACTGTCTCAGAAATATTGTGTTATTTTTGGAATCAGGAAGTGTGTTTTAAACATTAAAAGTGACGTTTTAGAAATGTAGTTTCACTGTTTAAAGACCAAATGTGCAGCTCAATGCTGTGGACGGACTGATGTGAAGGAATAATAACACATCAGTATTTTGTTTACAGGTTTAAGATTAACTCTTTACGTTCTGACACTGTGTGTTCATCATGAATCTCTCCAGAGAGACAAAAAGGTGAGAATATTGAAAGATTTTAATAAACAAAAATGTGTTATTGTCTATAGTTAGATGTGTTTTGGTCTGACAGATTTCTGACAGTTTGTATTGAATTAAATAGTTTCAGTTTAGTTTAATTTATTATTTCTGTTTTTGTATAATAATTAAAATGCATAGACATGTGTAAATGTAATTTTTTTACACAATTACTAATTCTATTTTTATGAATTATATTAAAATATGTTTTTATCATTTATATAAATTATTATTAATGCTTTATTGAAAAATGCATAACACTGATCATGAAGTAAAGTCTGTTTAATGTTGTTTTAGTTTGACTCGTGGAGAATCTCCTAAACCCAGCTGTGTGTCCATGAAGAGTGATAGATCAATGGGTATTCCACCTAACTTCAGTTCAGGAGACTGTGATGATACAGATGTGAGGTGAGAACAGTCTGATGGTTTAGAGAGTAAATCACTTCATCAGTCTTTATTCTCTGATCTGAGTCTGTGATGGAGATATTCACTCAACACTTTACTGACAGATACACACATTAATCCATGTGTTCACTGTATGTAAACAGATATTTCATTTATTGTTAAATTACAGTAACACAACAAATGGATCTTTCAAAGGGAAGCACATGGATTCTGTTTTCCAGGTGAGTGTCTGTGTGTGTGCGAAAGTGAGAAGATGAGAAATGGATGTGAAGCAACTACTGTGTAACAACCGTTTTTATGTAAATGTTTATTTATTTTTACAGTATTTTGTTTTCAAAAATGTTTATTTTCTAGTTTTTCTAGTCATTTATTGTACATACATTTGATTTACATTCAATATCATGTTCATTTACACAGTTTATTCAGAAATGTAGATGCTCTTTTTCAAATGATGCTTTAAAATGATTTTACCCCAAAATATGTTTATAAGCCCAAAAACAAAGCTGTATGTTTAAGGAGCGTTTCATGGGATTCTTTTACTGGCAGTCGTACTGCAGCTTTACACAGATTACTGTTATCATTACTGATGATTATGATCAATGTTTACATGTCTAGATTCAAACTGATTCATTGTAGTAAGAAGTCACGATCATATTGATTTTAAATAGATCTCAGTGTGTAATCAATGCTGATGTGTATTTGATGCTTTGTGAATCATTTGAAGACAATATATGAATTAAAGATAATGTGATTTTCTTTGTGTAAGATTTTGATTTCTGTAGTTTTGATGTGTTGTAATAGTGTTGAAATGTGTTATAGGTTTCATGAAATGGGGTTTAAGCAATTTAGAAAAAAACTGTGTTCACTAAAATGAGCATTTAAACCTTTTCCTGCCCTTATAAGATAACAAATCCTGTGTGTTTGAACAATGATTTCAGGAGCTTGAGCACAAACTCATCTCTCTGATGAAGAAAGAGCTGAAGATCTTCAAGAGTCTACTGAGTCCAGATTACCCATCATGCTCTGAGAGAGAAGAGGAGGATGATGAAGATCAGATCAGAGTCAGAGAGATGTTTCTGAAGATCACACTGAACGTCCTGAAGAAGATGAAACAGACAGACCTCGCTGACAAACTACAGACCAGTAAGAGCTCTCAGTCATGTGACTATTACATCACTTTACCTTCAGACGAACAGACACAGTGTCTGTATTTACTGATGATTATTAGTGAAAATACATTTACAGTTAATAAATCAACAGAATAGAACCATGAAGCTTTTTGTGTTCATCTAATGTCATGATCATCAAAATCTTAAGACACTCTTGAGTCAAATATAATAACAGATTAGGCAAAATATTCATTTGGTTTAATAAGCATAAAATTATATTAAATAAGAAACATTGTACATACAGTAGAATTAAGGATTTTCCAAATTGTATAGATGTATTTTTATTTATAAATACATATATTCCCTTTGTTTATCAGAACTTGCCCCTGTATACATGAAGAAACACAAATCCAGACTAAAAGAGCAATTCCAGAGAATGAATGAAGGAATGTCAGCTCAAGGAAGCTCAACACTTGTGAATGAGATCTACACAGAGCTGTACATCACAGAGGGAGGGAGTGAAGACATCAATAATGAACATGAGGTGAGACAGATTGAGACAGCATCCAGAAGATCAGAGACACAAGAAACACAAATCAAATGTAATGACATCTTTAAAGTCTCACCTGAACAAACCAAACCCATCAGACGTGTGCTGACTAAAGGAGTCGCTGGAATTGGAAAAACAGTCTCTGTGCAGAAGTTCATTCTGGACTGGGCTGAAGAAACAACAAATCAAGATCTTCACTTGATATTTCCACTTCCTTTCAGAGAACTGAATCTGATCAAAGAGACAAATATCAGTCTGATGGATCTTCTTCATCACTTCTTCACAGATACAAAAGAACTGAGATCAACAGACTTTGAGGATTATAAAGTTGTGTTTATCTTTGATGGTCTGGATGAGTGTCGTCTTCCTCTAGATTTCTCAAAGAATCCCAGTTTGTTTGATGTCAGAGAATCAGCGTCAGTGGATGTGCTGCTGACAAACCTCATCAAGGGGAATCTGCTTCCTTCTGCTCTGATCTGGATCACCTCTCGACCAGCAGCAGCCAATCAGATTCCTCCTGAGTGTGTTGATCTGATCACAGATGTACGAGGATTCAGTGACCCTCAGAAGGACGAGTATTTCAGGAAGAGAATCAATGATGAGAGTCTGGCCAACAGAATCATCACACACATGAAATCATCCAGAAGTCTGTACATCATGTGTCACATCCCAGTCTTCTGCTGGATTTCAGCCACTGTTCTCCAGAGAATGTTGAGTGAAGCAGAGAGTCCAGCACAGATCCCCAAGACTCTCACTCAGATGTTCACACACTTCCTGATGTTTCACATCAAACTGAAGAGTCAGAAGTATGATGGGAAATGTGAGGTAGATCTTCAGCAGGCTAGAAAGAGTCTGGAGTCTCTGGGAAAACTGGCTTTTCAACAGCTGGAGAAAGGGAACCTGATCTTCTATGAGGAGGATCTGAGAGAGTGTGACATTGATGTCAGAGAAGCGTCAGTGTACTCAGGAGTTTGTACTCAGATCTTCAGAGAGGAGTTTGGACTGAACCTGGGGAAGGTGTTCAGCTTTGTGCATCTGAGCGTTCAGGAGTTTCTCGCCGCTTTATTTGTGTTTCTGTCATTTCTTCAGCAAACATCAGGATTCTTCAGCAGATTGAGATCAAATATGAGTGATTTACTGAAGAGTGAAGTGGACAAGGCCTTACAGAGTGAGAACGGACACCTGGATCTTCACCTCAGATTTCTTCTGGGTCTTTCACTGGAGTCCAGTCAGACAATCTTACGAGATCTGATGACTCAGACAGGAAGAAGCTCTGACAGTAAACAGGAAACAGTCGAGTACATTAAGATGAAGATCAGAGAGAATCTCTCTCCAGAGAAATCCATCAATCTGTTTCACTGTCTGAATGAACTCAATGATCATTCTCTAGTGCAGGAAGTACAAACATATGTGAACAGAGGAGATGAGTCTCGTCTCTCTGGAGTCCGTCTCTCTCCTGCTCAGTGGTCGGCTCTGGTGTTTGTGTTACTGAACTCAGAAGAGAAGCTGGATGAGTTTAATCTGAGTAAATATGATCGATCAGATGAATGTCTTCTGAGGCTTCTGCCAGTGATCAAAGCATCCAGAACAGCTCAGTGAGTCATTTACCTCTTTTTATTCATTTCATTTCATTTTATAACTAAACAATAAGTTGAGGAATGTGTAGTTTGTAAATAAGTAAGAGATAATCCACATCTAGCAGTGAGATAAAGTTTTAATACACAATGTGGAGGCCAAGAACCAGCCGATGCGGAGTGGAGTGCATTAAAATCCTTTAACGCTGGGCTAGCTGTGGATTATCCCACTTATACCATGGTCATTTGCCAAGTTAAAGTTGTTATTGATGTTAACAGTGTCATTTTTGATAAGACAGGTGAAAGTAAACGTTGTTTTGATCAGTTAATTTCAAACATTGATCAAACTGACTGGAACTACATTTGTTTTAATGCACACCTTCCAGCCAATCAGAATCCAGTATTCAAACAGACATGGTATAAATTTACATTTACATTTAGTCATTTAGCAGACGCTTTTATCCAAAGCGACTCACAGATGATGTTAACAATGGAAGCAATTGGAACAACATATCATAAACAGTCTCTTTGGTTTTATGGTGTAAGTGACAAAAAATATGTCTTTTTGCCCACCACAATATACATACAGTTAGAATTCAGTGTTGTCATTGCCCAGATAGCAAGAGAGCAGATGAAAATCATAGAATTAAATTGTTGAAATGTTATTGGCATGGAATCAATATCATTTTGCACCAACAATTAATGTTGAAAAAATGTGAAATTTCAACAAACCACCATTATTGTGATCAGTGTTTGCTTTAGTTGGGACCTTGACTCTTGACTTTCATTATGTAACCTTTTTCTCCTTTCTGTGCTTTCAACATTAAATCACATGAATAAAATGTTATGTTAAGCATGGTTTCCACAGATCTTAAAAAGTCTTAATTCATAAACATTTGTAAACATGCTTAATTCATAAATTTACATAAGTCTAAAATCAGCGTTGCTTATTTTCATTTTGCGATTAATTATAAAGTGAAGAGGAGGAATAATTTCTTTGCCTAATATTAGACTGCTCAATATTTATTAAAGGTTTGCAGGGTGGTTAAAGTACATACTATCCGTCAAATAATATTCGAAAGTAGAATTAGTATGTCCCAGATCGTAGTATGCTGAAATGAGTAGTCTCAAATTACCAGGACGGTCTACAGTTTCTGGTGAAAATTCAAAGTGTAGAACCATGGACACTCCAACGGCTGATATTACCCAAAACGCACCGCGAGAGGGCGGAGTTTAGTGACGATACACTGCATTTATAAAATCAAATAAGAGATGCTTCACTAAATTAATAAATGTAAGTATACAGTAAAGATTGCATAAGAAACAATGAATGAAGAAATACTTAAATGCAAAGAAGAGCTTTATTTTGATGTTCGTGACAATTAATGATCACACTGTTTTGTCTAGGCAACAACGGCCTCTTCCATTTTGTGTTAGTATCTCCCAGTACGTGCATATAGTTTTGCTACACACTATAACATATATACTTTTCCATAACAAAACAGCACATACTTTTAGTGACTAGAATAAGTAGGTGAATTGGGACCCTGCATACACCTCTGAGAATCGGTTGTTTGCATGTGACGTCACGGCACAGCGCGACATGCAGATGGAGGGCAGCAAGTGATTTTCTCCATAGGAAATTCACTATCAAAAATTCATAATACCCATGTTTTGCGTCATTTAAGGTTGTTCAAATCAGTTAAAACATGAAACCACAAGGTGTTTTTATTGTGTAGCAAAAGTCTATTATAATTTGGTTTTGCGTGGTCGTTGTTTCGGTGCGGTAAGCTGTTTCCTTATAATGGACTTCTAGGGGAGAAACGCTTAGCGCAATATTTTTCACTTATATATATTTTTATCCCTTTAATAAGGAATCACTCTTTTAACAGCAGCTAGTGTTTATTACCAGTAAGGTTTGACAACATTTTGTGCTTCCCTGGTCGTTGTTTAGGTCGTTAAACCATATTACTCGCTCCCCTTTACCCAGCTACTCTCGACCACAGATTCAAGTTTACAAGCCACTTTTTCCTCTGTTTTTCAGTCAGTACTCGCATTTCTCCATTCATGAACAACAACTTTTGCTACACAATAAAAGTGCCTTGTGGTTTTATGGTTTGATCGATTTGAACGACCATAAACAACACAAAACATAAGTATTTTGAGTTTGTGATAGTGAATTCCTACTCAACAACCTATTTGTATGCTTCAAGTCGAACACAAACACCAATTGGCTGCTTTAAAAATATCAGAGCATTTTCAGAACACAACATTATTTTAACTTTAACTAATGTTACAGAATCCACTTCGATTTCAGGGTTCAAAGTTTAAGTTTGTCAGTATGAATATTATAATCTGTATTCTCATCTGTGTTAAAGGTTCCCACTTTTTATAAAGAAAACAGTGCAACAACAAACAGAATTGTTTATAAGAGCACAAACTTGTTAATTTATTTTTACTTTTAAAATGCACCACATTTATAGATTTAATTTTAAAATATACACATTTTTCTTCTGGGGGCATGCCCACAGACCCCCCTAGTGAGACAAAATTCTGTAGTAATTGTAAGTTCAGGACATCATCATCTTAATCATCTTCGATGATGCAAGCACCTAAACCTGGTAGGTGGATATATCTATTTGAAAAGAAATCAGATAAACTGTATTATCGTAAATAGGAAGAACTTAGCCTACCATCAGTTTTGGCAATGACTGAAAGGAACTGAAATATTTCAGTAGGCCTGTAGTAAATGTGCATATAGCAGCAGTTATGGATTATGACTTTGATGTGCTCTGGGCATGGACGTTTTAAAGGTTTTCAAAGGTGATTTTCCTCCGAGATAACTCTTCCACAACGTAATCCAAATCCAGCTGCCTCACAAGATTGCATTCAATGGCCATTAAAGATGGCGAACTAAGATGTCTTTGACACATTTCTGTGTAACTCATTTTGTTATTTTGCCTGCATGTG
The DNA here is from genome assembly GCF_024868665.1 of Triplophysa rosa. Taxonomy (NCBI): domain Eukaryota; kingdom Metazoa; phylum Chordata; class Actinopteri; order Cypriniformes; family Nemacheilidae; genus Triplophysa; species Triplophysa rosa. The sequence continues at coordinate 552,578 of NC_079894.1, read as the reverse complement.
ACTTCTGCACTCTTATATTACACAGTGTTACTCGCCTCTAGATGTCGGCAGCCCCGAAATCACTGACACGCAACCCCGGTGAGACCGGTACTACCGGTGCTTTTACACGTCGATTAACCGGTGTTAAAACTCCGTCTCCGCAACATCCCTAGTGGATAAACAACTGTATTTAAACACCAAATAAAAGTAGTTCCCTTGATGATCCTCTTGTCACATCAGCTGCTTAACATTGTACATCCATTTGCACTTGTTTTGTTATAACTGAATTAACTCACTGTTGTGTTGTTATTTCTCTCTCAGTCTGAGTCGCTGTTATCTGACAGAGGAAAGTTGTTCATCACTGGCGTCAGTTCTCAGATCAAACTCCTCAAGTCTGACAGAACTGAACCTGAGTTACAATAATCTGCAGGATTCAGGAGTGAAGCTGCTCTCTGATGGACTGAAGAATACAAACTGTAAACTAGAGATATTACAGTAAGTACATTCTTAAACCAATACAAGCATGTACATTTGCATCATTTAAATTGTGTGTTTTCTTACATTTTAGCAGTAAACCTCACAAAACAACATAAATTACATTTAATATTAAGCACAAATACTGTAGGTTTTTATAATGAAGTTTAAGTTTTGCACCTTGTAAGACTCCAGTGTATTGAAAATTATGAAAAAAAAAATTGCAACTGAATTCAGACATCAATAATCAGTGTATGAAACTTTGGTGACAATCAACAAAACTGCTTTATACTCTCTACTCAACTCAACTTTATTTATATAGCGCTTTTACAATTTTCATTGTTACAAAGCAGCTGCACATGAGACACATTGACTACAAGCAAAACAATCAAAGTTGTACCTGCAAAAACAAGAAAAGGTTGAAACACAGAAGACAGACACACCCACACACAAAACACTCCACACACACAACACGCACCAACACACAGAGACACACACAGACACGGATGCGCACACACACACACACACACAACACACACACACACACGTACGTACACAGACAAGTACGCACACACACACGCTCAGTGAGAGCACACATTTAGGATAAAGGAAAGAGAAGCACAGGTCAAATATAACAGATAATAAATTCCTATATGCAATATTAATTAAGTAAAACTTTAAAATTCTAAAGCAGCCCCCCCGGTCAGGCAGATAGTGCAAAAAAAGTATGCAAACGGTGGCGAGATACGGTTTTATACCGCAATACATGTTGAGAACCAATGTCACACTGTCATGTTCTGCCCCATCTTGTCTTGCTTGTCTTGACCTTGTGGCAGAGCCATGACATAACCTCTTGTTTTACGTGGAGAGAGAAGTTTTGGCCCACTTGGCCTTCCACATTCTCTTTCTCTCCGGTGTAGCGTCTCTGTTCCTGCCATTTCGTCTCCTTAATTGCTCGTTATTGGTTTCATGCCCCACACCTGTTCCCTCTTGATTTGTCCCCTTATTTAATGCCCCTGTGTCCTCTGTCTTGTGCTGGATCATTGTACTGTTGTGTTTGTGTCATGTCATGTCATGTCATGTCAGTAAGTCTATTTTATTTTGTGTTTATGTGATGACAGGAACGAAGACTAACAAAACTAACAGGACTAGACTAGTAACACAATCGTGGGTTTTTTGTTTTGTTATTATTAAAGTCTTGTTTAACCCCTTACCTCCCGTCTGCACTTGGGTCCTTTGTCTCTCACCTCACCCGAGAACCGTGACACATACAACCTTATTCATGACTCCCAGCATGCATTGCAACACGGATAAATTAAACGGATGAATTTTTATTTTTGGTGTTGGATTGTGATTTTAATAGGTTGTTTAAGGATGTTCAGAGTTGATCTGTTCATCTGAATTATNATAAATTAAACGGATGAATTTTTATTTTTGGTGTTGGATTGTGATTTTAATAGGTTGTTTAAGGATGTTCAGAGTTGATCTGTTCATCTGAATTATTCATTTTTCTTGAGGTTTGTATAATGAGTGTAGATGTCTAAATGTGTGTCTGTTGCATCAAAGTATCTTTTGTACCACAACAGCATTATCCATAATAACCTGCCAAATTTTCAATGACCTATTCTATTATTTTACAGAAACGCTCACACAGACATTGAAATACAACAAAAATGCATCCTTGTCTTTTGATAGCAACACACAAATTAGGGGAGTAAGTCTGACAGTTCATCACGATACGATACAAAATCGATATTTGCAGATACTTTGAAAATTTCTGTGATGTGATTTCTGTGATGTGATTCACAAGCAGATACATTTTTAATAAATATATTAAAAATATATTAAAATGAACATTTACTTAAACTCGTTGAAAACCGCACACGCTCTGTCCCAAATGGGACATTTACAACCACAAACTATAGTGTTTCAGCTAGGATTTTGTGAAACATTCCCACAGAATTTTGTGAGACTTTGGGTGCTAAAGTTATTTTGCATGTTTTAAAGGTAAATGCTGCAATCTGGTGCATTTTAAGAGCAAAATTAAGTGGCTCAATCTATAAGAATACAAGAGCTGTAGTAGTAATTTAATCAGCATTCTCAACTCAAGTCAACTTTATTTATATAGTGCTTTTACAATTTCATTGTTACAAAGCAGCTGCACATGAAACATATTGACTATAAGCAAAACATTTAAAGTTATTCATGTAAAAACAATAAAGGTGAAAACACAGAAGACAGACACCCACATACAAAACACTCCACACACACAATATGCACACACACACACACACACGCGCACACACACACACACACACACACACACACACACACACACACACACACACACACACACACGTGCACACACACACAATATGCACACACACACACACACACACGCACACACGCAGAGTGAAAAGCACACGTTTAAGATAAAGGAAAGAGAAGCACAGGTCAAATATTAAACAGACTATAAATTCCTATATTCAATATTAATTAATTCAATTCAATTTTGACCTGAAAACACAGAAAAAACAGAAAAACACAGAAAGGTAAAACACAGCACAGTGCATGGTGTTTATAGACTAAATAATATCTAATAAATAAATGAATAAATAAATGCAGTCTCCTTATTTAACCTGACGTTTTTTTATATTCGTTCGTTTCTTATTTGATGTTTGCACGATGTGTGCAGTGATTATTCGTCTTGTTGATAAAGGCACTTTATTTAACGTGAATGTTTTTTAAATGGTTTCTTAACTGTTTGTTTTTTGCATGGTGTGTGTGCAGTGATTCTTCGTTTTGCAATAAAAGTGTGTGTAATATAAACGAGTGTCTTACTGTTTTGTGTATTTTTATTACCCATCATGAATTCAAGCAAATGACGCTGAATTTAAGTGAAAGTAAATCAAGACGTGTGCACGACCGCAGTTTCGGCCGCCCCGAAATCGCTGACACGCAAACCCGTTCTACCGGTGCTTTTACACGTCGATTAACCGGTGTTAAAATTCCGTCTCCGCAACATCCCTAGTGGATAAACAACTGTATTTAAACACCAAATAAAAGTAGTTCCCTTGATGATCCTCTTGTCACATCAGCTGCTTAACATTGTACATCCATTTGCACTTGTTTTGTTATAACTGAATTAACTCACTGTTGTGTTGTTATTTCTCTCTCAGTCTGAGTCGCTGTTATCTGACAGAGGAAAGTTGTTCATCACTGGCGTCAGTTCTCAGATCAAACTCCTCAAGTCTGACAGAACTGAACCTGAGTCACAATAATCTGCAGGATTCAGGAGTGAAGCTGCTCTCTGATGGACTGAAGAATACAAACTGTAAACTAGAGATATTACAGTAAGTACATTCTTAAACCAATACAAGCATGTACATTTGCATCATTTAAATTGTGTGTTTTCTTACATTTTAGCAGTAAACCTCACAAAACAACATAAATTACATTTAATATTAAGCAAATACTGTAGGTTCCCTTTCTGTCGGTCTCTTGACGCTGTGTCGAACCGACAGATTGGAGTTCGCTGTTGAGAACCTATCAACTTCTGACTAGTTTAGAAAAGGCCAATGAAATTGGTGAATGAAATCTGCATGCCGAACTCCGCCCCCGGACATCCGGGTATAAAAGGGAGACGGCGTGCTGCATTCATTCACCTTTTGTTCTTCGGAGCCTTCACTCTGACTGACTTCGAGACGTCATCTCTACGCCGAATTACTGCTGGAACCTTATGACGTATGCAGCGGACTGTCCCTTCCTGCAGCGACTTCCCCTGGGCGTCTCGGCAGTGCCAGAAGAGTTCGAGTTTTTTTTTCTCTAAAAAAGCAAATTTCTTCAGCGTGGCATGTCCCGTTGTTCTCATGGGTGCAACACACTCATCGAGGAGGGGGACGGACACAATGTCTGCTTCCAGTATGCTGGGGCAGACGTTGTGGATACGTCTTGCCCGCACTGCGGGCGGTTGTCGATTCAGACGTTGCGTCAAGGGTGGCTGTGTTCCCACGGGACTCAGCCACCACCTCGTCTGCTCCCCGTTCCGTGACGGCAGGACTACGGCCCTGCCGCCCGCTACAGCAAGCAGCGAGGGTGATATGAGGATCACTGTGAGCGATAATCCGCCAGCCACTGGCTCACGGACTGTTCGCACCTCGTCTCGCTCGTCTGACCGTTCCCCAGGAGACGGTCCCACCGTCTTGTTCCTCAACCACGTATTCGGACACGATGTGTGATGATGAGATGTCTCTTGCAGCATCGGGGGGGTGACGTACTGCCATCCGACTCCCGACGATTCCTCGGGCTCCCTCCTTCGGGGGGTTGAGCCCAGGAAGAAGCGGACGTCGAAATGTCAGCCATGCTTTCCCGGGCCGCTGTGGGCGTTGGGTTACAGTGCCCGCCCACTGCCTCTCCCAGCGCTCGTGGCTGGCTACATGGTGCCCGCCCCCAGTGCCGTGTTTACCGGAGGTGCATGAGGAACTTAGTAAGACCTGGAACGCCCCCTTTCCGGCATGTTCACGTCAAACAGAGTTCTGTCACCCTCTCTGCCCTCGAGGGTGAGACAGCTAGAGGATACGTCGATGTCCCCCAGGTGGAGTATGCCGCCGCGGTGCACTCGTGCCCGCAGGCGGCGGCCACCTGGAGGGTCGACCTAGACTCCCGTCCTAAGCAGGTGGGGTCTCGGCATCTCTGGTGCCGAGAGCTTACATTTGCGGCGGACCAAGCTGCCTCCTCTCTCCGCGCTATGGCTCCTGCCAGGCCAAGGCGTTGAGAGAGCTCCACGAGGGTAAGACCGTCGCTTATGCAGGAACTCCGCGCCGCCACTGACCTCGCTCTACGGGCAACCAAGGTGACCGTGCGGGCCCTGGGTCGGGCGATGTCCACACTTGTGGTCCATGAGAGACACCTCTGGCCGAACCTTGCACAGATGAGTAACGCCGAGAAGGTCCGCTTTCTCGACGCACCCATCTCGCAAGGGGGGGGGGGCTGTTTGGTGATACTGTTGACCCGCAGTTCTCGACAGTAAAGAAGCAGACAGAGGATATCAAGCATATCCTCCCGCGCCGTGACTCGGACGCCGAGTCCCATGCACCGTCTGCTTCCCAGCAGCCCTGGTCCTCTTCGACGCCCTCCGACTCTGGCGCCCCCCACTCAGGCGGCCCTCCGGAAGGTACATCGAGGAGGAGACCATCGCCCTGTCAGCAGCCGCGGCAAAAGCAGCGGCCCTCATGGGAAGACACCGAGGAGATCGAGAATACCATCGGGCCCGACCCCACCCATTCCACACTGGTTGGTCGATCCGGGACGGTTCCTGCCCTGCCCCTGTTGTGGAAAAATATCAGTCTTGTAGTTCAAAAAATCTCTCAGACAAAGAAGGTCCGGGTGTCAAGGAGTTAACTTTATATGCTCGAGCCAAACAAAGTGAGATGTTCCAAGTCATCTAAAAACCAAGTGTTTTCAGTCTACAGTTATAGTGAAACTTCTGAAAGGTGGTCCTTTCTAAAACCAATCAAGTAGATTCCCGTTATCTCTTATTTCTATTAACCAATTGTTGATTTTCTGCCACCAATATATCCCAGGCAACAAGGTGCGTATTTATTCGTGGTAGGCTGGCTATTACCTAATTTTTTTAATATATTTTTATATATCCTCACCCACCACAATTATGTAATGGTCATCATGACCTGTTTCCCCTTCTTCACCTCCTGTGGTAAAACTGTGGCCTTGCTCAATGTAGATTATAGTCATAGTCATAGTAACGGGGCGGAACATGCCCAGATTTGGTCATACTGTAGGGTTGGGGCCGGAAAAAGTCCCCAGATTTCATAAACACTGCCAGACATGAAAAACACAGCTGTGCAGGGTGCTTTTCAGAATCTCATACAAATGTGTTTAAAACGAAGAGCAATACATAGTGAATAATGATCAAAAACATAAAGACAGATCAAAAACATAAAGACATATCATGAAATTCCTTAGAAATTACTATGAGACACTTTTACCAAAAACATACTGTTATAAATCTTTAAACAAATAACCTGAATATTATATTAAGCTATTCTTGGTATTATTCTAAAAACGACATTATATAAAATGCACTGTAACCCACTGCTTCGTGGGGCTTATTGCTTTTATAAAACGGTTATTCCATATGCTTAGCAAGGTTTCATAAAATAAAGTAAATAAAATGATATTTAGGCTATGTGGTGCGGTCAGCCGTTATATATTGAGGTATTTTATAACGGCTTAGAACTCCGCTCAGGAAATCAGAATCAAGGACCAGAACTGACCGTTTTATAATTTATCTCATTTAATTGTCTTCTCTCTTCAGTCTGTTTAAGTGCAGTATTGGATCTGAAGGTTGTGTTGCTCTGGCGTCAGTTCTCAGATCAAACTCCTCAAGTCTGACACAACTGGATCTGAGTCACAATAAACTGCAGGATTCAGGAGTGAAGCTGCTCTCTGATGGACTGAAGAATACAAACTGTAAACTGAAGACACTGAAGTAAGAAAATCATTAAAGCAATACAGTTAAACATGTGTTTGTAAATTGAATAGAGTTCACATAAAAGCCCATGAAGTCATCTCTCTTACACTGTAAAAGATGCTTTCAATTGTAACTCATTTATATATACTGCTCATAATAGTCACAACCGTTTCATTATAATTCATGACTTTATTTGCTGTGACTGTGAGTTTTTCTTCTCTCTTCAGTCTGCGTAACTGCAGTATTGGATCTGAAGGTTGTGTTGCTCTGACTTCAGCTCTGAGATCAAACCCCTCACATCTGACACAACTGGATCTGAGATGTAATAATCCAGGAGATTCAGGAGTGAAGTTGCTCTCTGATCTACTGAAGGATCCACACTGTCAACTACACAAACTACTGTGAGTTATACTTGTGTGTATTTGGATTTGTGGATTAAATAATTCTGAAATGTCTAAAGATAATGAATGCGATGAGTGTATTTTAATATCTGATCTCTCTGATGTTTTACAGTATTGAGTCTTGATGGTAACGATCATCTACACACCGTGGTGTGGCTACAAGGCCAATAAGCAGTCTGATCACAGCACGCATCACAGTTCGTATTGTTCTCGGACGGGCAAATCTATGCTGAGAAACAATGTCTGTTCACTGAACTTTTTACAAAGAAACACAATATTATCAGGCCTAGTGCCATGAGGGGAAAAGGGAAAATTCCCCCCTTCAGATCTGATTTGTGCAGACCAGAGCATATTGCTTTCTGTTGCCAGGCAGGGGCGGATGAACCATATGGGCAATTGGGCGAGTGCCCCGGGGCACCAAGACTTTAGGGGCACCAAATAAACCAGCAATACAAAATATATATTTTTTATAAATGTACATAAGAACTTGTTTTTAAGACTTAAGTCACACATCTGAGCTAAATAGGCGTGGCACCGTGTTCGGGAATACCCCCCACTTTCAGATAAAAATGCTTCTGTCCCCCGCACTTTTTCGACACACCTCCGCCAACATTCTCGCCCGTGTTATCTGGTTTGTTACATAAACTGTGTCTCGTTTCGTAAGGCTGCGTCCTTGTGTCCTCCGGAGGTCTCTTCCTCTAAAGCAGGGGTGTCAAACGTACGGCCCCCGGGCCGAATACGGCCCCATAAGACGTCCAATACGGCCCACGGGATGATTTGAAAAATAATACAAATATGAAATAAAAGTTTATTATTATTTTTTACTTTTTATTAAATAAAGTTTATGGCTAGTTTTTCGCTGCCATATTATGTTTGGTTTTATTCCTTTTTTATTTTATCATTGATCATTTAATTGGGCTTCTGCCGGAACCCCTAACAAGCATGCGCATTCTAAAGCGGCGCCTAAATTTCGAAAACATACGGCTAAATTGCGCGGCAAGGATTCGTGATTTTAAAAATGTCCAAAAAAAGAAAAATTGATCTGGAAGGGCGGATGTTTCAGGAGAAATGGAAGGAGACGTATTTCTTCTGTGAGGTCAACGGCAGACCGGTATGTTTAATCTGCTCACAAGCCGTGGCTGTGCAAAAAGAGTACAATATTAAACGGCACTATGAGATACACGCAGAGAAATATGATAAATACACTGGACAGCTCCGAACAGAAAAAGTAAATAATTTAGCTTTAGCTTTGAAAAAAAAGCAATCAATGTTCACAAAAAGAACAGGGACGGATGAAGCTGTAAAGGCCAGCTATTTGATTGCTAACGAAATCGCAGCGGCGTCAAAGCCGTTTTCAGAGGGAGAATTTGTCAAGAAGTGTATGGTAAAGGCGGCGGAGCTTGTGTGTCCTGAGAAAAAACAGGCATTTGCCAGTATTAGCTTGTCAAGAAATACTGTGGCTGAAAGAATTGAGGACCTTGCAGGAGACCTGAACCGTCAGCTGAAAGACAAAGTTAAGTCATTCATTGCTTTCTCTATAGCACTCGATGAGAGTACTGATATTAACGACGTAGCTCAGCTGGGGTTATTTATTCGTGGAGTTGATGGATCTTTGAACATCACTGAAGAATTTGTCGAGCTGGTTCCGATGACAGACAGGACTACTTCCAACGACATTTACTCCAGCCTCATTGGTGCTCTGGATAGACTGGAGGTTGATTGGAGTCGCGCTGTTAGTGTGGCAACGGATGGCGCTCCATGCATGGTCGGGAAAAAGGCAGGCGTGGTAACAAAATTAAAAGAGAAAATTCAAAAAGAGAACCCAACCCAGGAATTCTGGAATTTTCATTGTATATTACACCAGGAAGCTTTGTGTGGCAAAACCCTAAAAATGGACAATATTATGGATGTGGTAATAAAAACGGTCAATTTCATCAGAGCAAAGGGGCTCAACCATCGGCAATTTGAGGCCTTTTTATCTGAAAAAACTATTTCTCACAGTCTACCCTACCACACCGAAGTTCGCTGGTTGAGCAGGGGAGCCGTACTCAAACGTTTCTTTCAACTGCGCGCAGAAATCAGTCAGTTCATGAAAGACAAGGGAAAACCTGTGACTGCGCTGGATGAACCCCAGTGGGTTCGTGATCTTGCTTTTATGGTGGACGTAACTGAGCACTTAAATGTGCTCAATACTAAGATTCAAGGCCGCAACAAAGTCGTGACCGAATATTACGATTGCATTCGCGCATTTGAGATGAAACTAGATCTGTGGGCGACGCAGCTTTCCCAAGGCAACCCAGCTCATTTTCCCACTTTAAAATCTGTGCACACCGCTCACGACAAAGACAACATGGACAAATACAAAGAAAAAATTCTTGGTCTGCAGAATGAATTTCAGCATCGTTTCCAGGTCTTCAGTGAACTTGAGAAGGAATTCTCTCTCTTCCGTTCACCGTTTACTGCGAGCGCAACAGATGTACCGGAGGAACTCCAACTGGAACTAATCGAACTGCAGTGCAACACATCTTTGAAAGACAAATTCGCAACGGTCACTGTGGATATATTTTACCAACACCTCGGACCGACGTTCCCCAAAATGACAGGTTTTGCGTCTAAAATTCTCAGCATGTTCGGGACTACATACCTCTGTGAGCAGGCATTTTCGGTAATGAACATTAACAAGTCCAACCTGCGCTCTCGACTCACACACAGACATCTAAATGACATTATGAGAGTGGCAACTGCTCAAAAACTGGTTGCTGATGTGGATGCACTGGTTGAAGAGAAGAGATGTCAGGTGTCAGGAAGGAGGAATTAAAATCATGCGTCTGCTTTATGAAGTCAAACTTAATGCATTACAGATGCGATCTATATATTTTTCTTTGTTAAAGGAAATTTCTAGTATATATTTAATGTTCATATCTAAAGTGAAGTTGTACTACTGTACTACTGAGTTGTTAAATATGTTAAGGCAGTTTTTCTAGTTAGTGACTTATATTGTATAGCTTGTATGGTTCATATTTAATGTAACGCGTCTGTACACAAATAGAGTCTGTTGCATTTTTTCTTATTTTGTCATTACTAGTTTAAAAAGTATCTGACAAAAAATATTCATATTTAAAGGAAAGGGTTTTGATTGCCTTTACTTAAACAACATTTTATTTTTTTCAAAGAGGAATAAGAGTGTTATTGAACAGTTCTGAGGATTTATTAAATGCACCTTTTACAGAACAGTATTTTCTATTTTTTTGCTCATTAATTTGTAATTTGGTGCAATATGGTTTAAGAAAGGTGATTCGGCCCGCACATTGTCACTTTTCTTTCCATCCGGCCCTTACCCTAAAATGAGTTTGACACCCCTGCTCTAAAGGATGCGCTATACAGAGAATCCTCAATTTAGAATTAAACGAGACGTCCTTCGTAGGACATACTGGCAGAAAAGGAAACAGGAAGCACCACGTTGCTATGACAACACGTTGCACTCACACCTGTCAAATTAATTCAAATGATTTCTACATGATTTTAAGAGGTAAAAAGTTGGTTACTTTCTACCCTAAACAATGCCAAAAGAGTTAAACAAATATAAAACATTTTGCCTTACTGTTTTAAACGTTTAAAATCACTAAACACTTGTAAACCTGTTTACTACATATGCTGCTAAGATTAAAAAACCTGACACAAATTGTAAACTGTTCACATTTAAACACCACATATTTGCTTGAATGTGCAGCTGTGGCCGTTTATTCAAATAACAGACGTTGGCCGACGCAAAGAATTGTGGGTTATCTCTAGCATTGAAGGATACACCTCACGTGTCCTCCAAATTCTGGTGAAAGTAGGTCGCATTAGAAGGGTGCATACGGAGTGTCCTACCTGCTTTTATGAAACGAGACAGCCTCGGTGACGTAGCAGGCTTCAAATGAGACCTCCGCAGGACGCAGCCTTCCGAAACGAGACACAGCTATAGATTTGAGTGGAGTAACATTCAGCCAATCACAAGTGAGTGTTATGAGGCCAGTCGTCTTTCGTGTACACTTTAATCTTCAAACAGATGGAAGCGGGAACGGTGCAGAGCGCATTGTTGTATAGCGACGACTGAAAATGCGGGGATTAGCACTGGTTAATAAAGGTATATATATACATGGCATGCGTCAGAGATAAGATGTTATAGTGCCGATAATGTATGCTAATAGTACGTGGAGGTAAGGGCACTATTTAAGGTCCAAACTGAAAGTGAAGAACGGTGTCATCACTATAGCAATCAGTTCATATGTGTCCTTTTTAGTGGAGTACACTTTTATCGCAGTACTTATGTGATCGTTAGGAGTCTGTAAGAAGAATAGACACATACTGTGCTTAAAAAGAGCGTTTGAACAGCTGTATGTGCAATGAAACCCGTCTGTTACGTGCGTCTCTCTAGCAGTTAAAATAGTAATGATAACGTTTCATGTTATGTTTATAAATAATCTTGCTATACATTGTAATCTGGTGAATGCCACTTTGGTGAATTAAAGTCCTGAAAATCTGTACATGGTTCTTTGTCCCCCTATAATGTGAATACATACATGCAAACTATACATAGGTTATATATATATATGTGTCCCTGTACATCCACTTTGTGGCATGCACAACATTTACAGCTGTTAAAAAATGGTTAGTGATTTATTTTCACTACATCAAAACAAGAAATGTAAGATTACAACAGAAAGCAGGTTCCCCTTAACTACAGTCGGCCTACTTGATGAAAATACTTGAGTTGTTTTTGTGTTCTATTCTACAAAAGTGTCATGTTCATGTGTAATTCTTGTAAAATAGTATATTGTAAATTGCCGAGTTTCATTCTTATAAAATCTTTGAATATATAAATATTTGAATGAGTGGATTCTTGCGTGTGGTTGGATGGGGGGGCACCATGAGGTCTTAATATGCCTCTGTTGCCAGGAGCTTTACCCAAACCACAGAAGCACGATGAAGTCAGAAGTGAAGTGGACAGTGAGAGACGGTGTACTGCTCTTCATCTTTCTGTTCACAATGTTTGTTTCTCTTTTGTTTGAAAATAAACGTGAATGAAACTCACTTCCATTACATCTTGTACCTTTTTCACATCCTTAGTGTAACTGTGACACGAAAAAGTAAATTTATATTTTTAATACCAGCAATTAATTTTTCACTTATTTGCAATTCAATATCCACTTTTAACTGTAAATTACATTTTTTAACTGTAAGTAAATAATCTAATGATTTTCTAAGAATAAGCTACAAATAAATGATGTTTATGGCCGTGGTGACTGGAGTGAAGGTCTAGTCAAAAACTGGAACTGAAAGTTGTTTGGGGTTGTATGTTGGGACCTATACAAATTGCAGATGAAAGGTAAAATTGCTTACCGTGAAGCTTCTATTTTCAGACATCGGAACATGTATCATTTTTTATTTTCTGACAAAAAGTCACCTTGTGGGGGTGTGAACTGAACTGGGTGTCCCTTAAGATAAGAGGAGAACATCAGCGTAAACCATGAGATCGTCAATATGAATAACTGTTCATAAATGTATACTTTATGATAGCAAAACAATAGGTTATAAAATCTGTACTTGACTTACTGACAGTCTGTTCATGTATTGAACTCATGCTTGACACAGAGATGGATGAACCTGTGGGAGTCTAAGACATAAATAAAATGTGCACCACACAGTCACAAAAAGATTGCGATTATTTTATTACAGTTCAATAACTGACAAACAACTGGAAAACTAAGAGTATAGTAGAGAAATCAACTCACTGTCATGCCAAGTCTGGAATGTCTAAATCTCTCCAAAGTGTCACCCGAACTTGTGTGCCGATCAAAGATAAGGAAAGAGTTCCACATGTTATAATGTTTGGGGGAGAGCAGGTATACTAAATAAACATGGTTAAGATTCTACAATACAATCTACCTGAGAGCTCTAGAGCGCGGTGTGACTGTGGGAAGTAAAAACACAACACATGAAGTCTTTGAGTTTAATAAGTGCAGTTTATTTCTCAAGTTACGAAGCTTTAGTACCTGGTGATGTCACAGCCACCGGAAGAGTCATCCTTGGAGTACCTCTATATATGGAAAAAGACCTGAATTCTGTGCAATATTCAACAATATTATGGCCACACATATGATCGTAGACAATAATCTGTATTACCCATTAATCTGAAACCTCCCAGGAGATGTCTGTGTGGGGGCAAAAACACATGAACATTGAAATAAAATGTAAGTTAAAAGTCCAGAGCGAATACATCTCCAAAAGTAAACTGATATTTCTCACCCTCCTTTGAGAAAGAGGTTTCTTGAGCTCTTCATTCTCTCTTTTCAGCTCAGACACTTGCCTTTAATAAAACACAAATAGATCAAAATGCAGTTTTGAAGTACGATGAAACTATTTCAGATATTCATCAAGGAATGAGCACCTGTAGAGCTGATCATTGACTTCTTTAAGCCTTCGCTCCAGCTCCGCAGACTGGCTTCTATAGAAAGCTATGACACGTTCCTTCTGCCTTTTCTGAAAAACAGCAACCTGAAACACGTCTGAACTTTCAATAGGCAGAACTGTGTTTGCTTAGGGCTTGATGTCAGTGTGGCATTCGATCGTTTCATGTCGTCAAGAAAAACAAATAGAGGTGTTATTCAATATAACGTCGATTATAAATGAATGGTAAGAAAGTACATTTAATAAGTAAGGGATAATGTACAGGCAGCCGGTTGTTATCGCAGAAATAAGCATTTAGGTTTAATCATTTGTAAATATAACGTCATATATGTTATTAAAAGAAAGATTTATATTTAATTAGTCCAAAAAAACCTATCAAGATGATTTGCTGCATCCGGGTTACTGTGTTATTAGTTTTGAGGGGTTGTTATCTGGGAATAACGAACCTGCAGATGTCGCGACTGGCCAATCAGAATCGAGCATTCCAACGAGCCGTGTAATAAGTGGCTGATAAAATGACGGATACCTGTGCGATGTGTTCCAGTCGAGTCTGCAGGAGTTTCACCGGATCTGTGAAAAACATCTTTTCCTGAGGTTTCATCTTCACAAAAATGAAAGGAATGTGCAGGCAACAAAAAAAGAGACGAGAAGGAAAAAGCGGATAAATTAAGAAAACGTTCACTCAGGCTGTCAGCTGTTGTGCAGATTTGCAAACGATTGTCCTTTTTCACAGCAGGGCAGGTGTGACAGAGCAACTCTGTCCAGACATCACACATGAACTCAATAACTCTCAATGTTTGATTGTGATGTTCTGCTGCAGATGCAGTTTCTCACTTTAGTTTCACTCACCTGCTCGGATATTGTCAGGTAGTTACAGTTGGCATGACACACTCTGCACTGACCACTGAACTCTGTAAGACAAACATACACGACGATGTTTTCACGAGGCATTGTTACCTGGCTAAAGAAGGTAGTAAATAAAAGTGAAATCACATGTAGTAATCCCGAAGTAAATCCCGCACTCACTTGTGTTCATGCAGTCCTGACAAAATATATGACCACAGCTGGACACTACAAATGGTTTTCCTCCTCTCAGAAAACAGTTATTACAGTGAAACCAATCCATGTCGTCTCTGAATGACCAACAAAACAACCCGGGTTCTCATATGTAACGTTACCTCAGAAAAGCTTTGTTATTATAATCATCGTGTAAGGTGAATATCGCGTGTTAAGTGTAGTTCTGACAAAATCGTTTAACTTGGTATATTTGTCTGAACGAGTTAGCTGTAGTCCACAGGGTGACGTACCGAAATTCATGCGACGCAAGTCCTGTCAGAACACCGGCTTCGACTCGAGTGAGCAGATGTGTCATTGAATCAAGTCTCCAGTAGAGGTCGCCAAAGCCTTACGATACTACTGCTGTCTTTTGACTGCTTCATACATGTACTTAGCATACGAGGTTGTTTATAAAAGTATTAATATTTAAATCATTTAAAGTAGTCTATTACTTTACAAATAGCTACATATACTTTAATCAAGACAAAAAATAAGTGGAGTAAAAAATTGTCAAAACAAACTTGTGTAGTGAAACTCAATTTACATTCAATCCATTTATGATGACATCATGTGGGGTAATCCAGACACAAGACACAAAAGAAAAGAAAAAACAGTTAGGCTAGATGACTAACTTGTAAGACAGTTAATTCTAAGCGGTTTGTGCAACCGGCCCCAGATTTCACATCATCTTTGTTTTCTTAACCAAACTAAATATGTCTTACAGAAGTATTATTGTGATGTTTGAGTAAAACTATCATTCCAGTTGAAAAGCCGACAGCTAAAGGAAACACTTAACACCACACTGCGTGTGTAACATTATGTTTGAGCTCTTTTAAGGCTCCTCCTCCTTTACAGGCAACAGATGAAAGTGAAACTATTACAGCAGCAGACATTTTACTGGGAGAAAAATATCTGTTTTTATTAAAGATAAGAAGAATACCGTGAGTATCATACATTTATTCAGTAGATTCAATTGACTGTTTAACTTAATGTACATCACGTTTATTGGTTAAGAACTTTCTAAGAAATGTGTGTTATACTTGGAATCAGGAAGTGTGTGTCTTCTATAGTGACTGTGTGATTCCACTTCATCGCTCTGCTTTTGGACTTTCTTCCTTCTTAGTGAAAGCTCTTACCAATTAAGAAAATTACTATTGATTTGTTTAAATTAAAATTGAAATCTTATTTAAAATTAACACAATTTTGTGACTATTGATTAGATTTTTTTCTCTCTCTTGCTCTGATGGGATGTGTATAAGTAACTATATTATATTGCTCTAGTGTTTTGTATGTATGTGTGTTTTAAATATATGTTTACCTGCCGAGGCACTGCGGATGGAAATTAAATTCGGTACAATGCATAATATGGAAACATGAATGTTATAATTGTACATGGTCCCTTTCAAATGAACTTAAATAATAATAATAGTTTTATAAACTAAAATAGTAATAGGTGACTTGTTTGCTGTTTTTATTGTGAAAACACAACATATACTGTATAAGTGAAAGTGGAATTGTTCATTGCAGTCCTGCACCATTTTGTGGCAACAGAATAAAGTCGACAGTAGGTCAGTCCATGTTAGAAATTAAAGCACAATAGGGCAGTTCAACAATAATCTGAGACACTTCACTGTTTAAAAGAAGAAATGTGCATCTTATACATTATATACGACTGATTTAAAGTGTCTAACACACAGTATTTTTATTGCAGGAACAATGAGTCTCTACAGAAAGCCTAAAAGGTGAGATGATTAAAAGATTTGAATAAACAAATATTGTCCTTTTTAACTGTAATTGAAAAATGTGTTACATCTGTATTTGGTTTGTCTGATATGTAGCTGTCAAAGTTAATACTGAAAACAACTCTGTGATCTAGGATTAATAGCTTCATGCAAAGTAATTCATAACAAATTAATATTGGTTTGTGTGGGGTTGCTTTGGTTTACTTTATTGTATGCAGTGTTGGGTGTAACTAGTCACTAAGTAATTAGTTACTGTAATTTAATTACTTTTCACTTGAAAAAGTAAAGTAAGGGATTACTCAGATTTTTTCTGTAATTTAATTACAGTTACTTTTGATGTACTGTAATTAAACTAAATACTTTGTGTAATATATGTGTGTGTAATAGTGGAATTGACATCAAAATTCAAAGTCTAACTTTAAAATCCGTGTTTAATGTATAATTCTCACATTTGTAATACTTTGGTCAGTTAATAAAAGTACTTTATGTAGTTTAATATTATTTATTTGAATGAATTAAAAGAGCCCTTTCATGCCTATCTTTGAATCACTTAACTAATCAGGGTTGATGTAGGATATAGAAAGTAATTAGTAATAAGTAACTAAAAACTTTTTGGAGAGAGTAATTTGTACAGTAATCTAATTACACTATTGAATATGTAATTAGTAACTAGTTACTTTTTCAGAGTAACTTACCCAACACTGATTGTACGTTTGATTCAATTCTCTTTAGATAAGCAGGGTACATATCTCACTATAGCACAGAGGAGGAATGAAATTTTATGTCACTTGCAGAGTGATTTTAGCAGGTTGGACTACAGACAGCTTTTGTTTTCTTGCTTCAAACGGGGACTCATGAGATTTGAGCAAAACTGTTTAAAATATATATTTCATGTGCGCAATTTAGTGGTCCTTATAAACATGTTGAACTATAATAGTTTATCTCAGCAGAAATAACTTCTACCTTTATTATCTGAGCCTGCATGAGAAATAACTTTTGTTCATATATCCTATATTTATTCTAATATACTATAGTAATTTATCACATTACTGATACATTGCAGAAACTCATGACATAAATGTTGTTTTAGTTTGACTGGTGGAGGATCTCCTGAATCCAGCTGTGTGTCCATGAGGAGTGATGGATCAATGGGTGACCCACCTAAGTTTAGTTCAGGAGACTGTTGTGATGCAGATGTGAGGTGAGGACAGTCTGATGTCCAGGCACGTGCAGGGGGGGGGTTGGGTGCGGAGGGTGCAAGGCAAAAAATATATATTTTTTGTAATAAAAGGCCATTTTGTGAAACCCAGCTCAATCTAACTATTAGTTAAATTAATGAATAATAATTTAACCCTAAATAAATCACTCCCGTGATGACCTTTCACCTGATGACCTCATCTGGGAGGACTCCTCACGTTCAGACGCCTTCAATAGATTAGCGCATTTCCAGGATCTACATACTGTTCGCGGCTGCCGGTAAGTGGTGTTTTCAGGGGAGCGGTGTGCTTGTTTACTTCTTAGTGTATTTATTATTATTATAACTAAGTAGTAGTATTTCACAAGAACGCCGCGAAGAGAGCATGCGGCTGTTGTGTGTGTAGCCTGCTCTGAACTGACGTGACGTTAGCTGCAGCTAATGTTACTTCTACACACAGCGATATAAACAAAGGTGCTTGTTCACTTCTTGAATCGATGTTTGCTGTTTGGGGGAGAAAAGTTTCACGGGCGTCGAGGGATCAGGTCTTTTTATATTGTTTGACTAAAACTATTAACACTTTGAAGTATTATTATTATTTACAGTATCACTGTAACACTGGTAAAACAGGCTTAGGCCATGTTCAGACATTACTTCTTTTTTAACAAGAAAAAGTTGACAAAGGCGCTTTTTTAGTAAAAAAATACAAATATCAGCAGAACGCCATGACTTCGGAGGCAGCCCAGAGAAACAGAGCGTAACAGAAGTCTATTTGAATTAGAAACAGAGTTCGTCTTGCAATAACTAATCGCATATTTAAAAACTACATTACTTATTTCTCGCTAGAAATGCCATCAGAAGTTGCTGAAAGTGAAAATAAGACTTACATTTATACAAAACTATGCTCCAATGGGCGTTTCGGCCGCCATTTTATTTTTTCGCGATTGAGCCTTCTCGACCAATCACGTTCCTCGCATGTTGTTATGGAAACGACAGGTCTCTATCATTGGTTTGCTGTGAAAAGGGAGCTTGACGTTGGGCGTTTTTTTTTCAGAAAAGTTGAACTTTTTTCAACCTCTAAAGACGCTCTGAGCTGCAGAAAGAGACGCCGGCGCTGGTGTTTGAAAAAGCGCTCAGCACTTTTTTGGAAAACACGGTTTATTACATAGGATTATAATGTAAAACAGACGCTAGCAGCTTCAAAAAAGAAGTCAAGTCTGAACATGGCCTTATTCTGATTTTCTCATCCTCCGATTTATACTTATCAACGCTTTTTTATTATCATTATCAGAATAATATTTTTAATATGACAAAACTATTTTTTCTACAACATCCCCAGCAGCCCCCTCAACATTAGCTAAGATATTTGGAAGAATGTCAGTAACTAGACAGATCCATCCCCCATTGACTCCCATAGTATTTATTTTCCCTATACCATGGCAGTAAATGGGGGATGAGATCTGTTTGGTTACTGACATTCTTCCAAATATCTTTTGTTGTGTTCAACAGAACAAAAACATGTACACAGGTTTGGAATAATCTGAGGGTGAGTAAATGATGAAAGAATTTTCATTTTTGGGTGAACTATACCTTTTTTTTGGACAGGTTTTAGGACAACTTTATTCACTTAAGTTTATAATCCCAGCATCATGGCATTTGCTGCTTTATCAATTACAGAAGCATCCGTATTGATATCACGTACACGGCAAGGAATGCATCGCAATATACACTATTGCTGTATTGATGTTTTGAGCACAGCCATATTTAAAGCCTTGTTCCATGTGCCCCTTTTATACTTTGAGCACCTGCCCCTTTAAAGGTCTCTGCACGGCCCTGCTGATGTCTGTCAAACTACTGAGAAACACATGTTTACATTTACTTTATTATATGTTTGAATGTAAGCACAAGTTGTTAAATTACAGAAACACAACAGATGGATCAAAGGACTCAATTTTTCAGGTAAGATACTTTTTAGCTTCTTTTGCTTTTGCAATTAGGCCTAATTTGTTTCAGTTGTAGTTCTCATTCCTTTACTGATTCTGTTCGTTATCATCAGTTGTCTTCAATAATCAAACAATCATTACTCAATCACTTAAGTATCCAATTAACACTGATTCAGTGTTACTTTTAACACCCTGCTGGGGATTCCCATATAAACCCCAGTAGTGTTTAATTTAACATCACAAATTTTGCTGCGATACAGTAATGTTCATGCAAAATCTCAATAAAACTTTGTTTTATTGTTTATACATTATAAACATTGTTTATAATGATAGTGTCATGAAATACAGTGGAAGAACCCAATTGCAGGCGGGGTTGAAGGGGTTAACAACAGACTTTATTTACACAAAAAACACAAAACAAAAACCCACGAGGGGGTGTAAACAAGACAAGATAATAATAAGGGTAAACAGGGACGAAAACTAACTAAACACTAAACTAGAAACATACACTAGACATAGACTAAACTTAACACTTACTATGACAGGGGAAGACGGCAACAAGAGGCAGAGGCAATACGGGAAACATCAGGACATGAAACGCATACAAACAGAACTCAGACCGAACATACGTAATCCACGAGCAACAAGACAATGAAACATGAGGACTATTTAAAGGGTAGACAAAAGAAGGATAATTAACGAGGGCAGGTGGGGAACATTAGACACGGCAGGAGAGCAATACATGAGACAAGAGGGGCGGGGCCAATGACAAGACACTGGAGAGAACGCATATTATTGTCAAAAGGACAATAATATGTTTCTCTCCACACCTAATCAAAGACTTTGTCATGGCTGTGCCTCAAGACAAGGAAATCCAAGACTAGGTGAGGCAGAACCATGACAGAAGCCCCCCTTTAATGAGCACCTCCAGGTGCTCACCAAGGGGTAGACAGACGAGACAAGGCGGACTGGGTGACAGACAAGACAAGGCAATACAGTGAAAACATGATCAATGGTAAACATGACAATACGATGACAGGACTAGGATGGGATAATAAAAACAATAAACATGGGAGGGGGGGTGGGGTCAGACAAGGGCTTGTGGGGGGAACAGTCCTAGTCCCCGGCTGCGCTCGAGGGCACAAAGTCCTGGGGGACTTGGGGGAGAAAGTCCTGGGGGGAACTGCCGACTGGAATGTCGGCGGGACAAGGCTGGGGACCGGCTGGAAGGCCGGCTGGACAGGGCTTGACGCCGGCAGGACCACCGGACTGGACGCCGGCAGGACCACCGGACTGGACGCCGGCTGGATCACAGGACTGGACGCCGGCTGGATCACAGGACAGGACACAGGACTGGACACAGGACAGGACACAGGACAGGACACCGGCCGCACCGGACTGGACGCCGGCTGCTGCACCGGACCGGACGCTCCTCCCTGACGTCTCTCCCTCCTTCTCCGCACCACTGGGTCCGTGGCCAACTTTGGCTGAACCGTGGGGACCGGAGAAAGTTCTGCGTCGGAGGAGACCGCAGACGTCATCCCCGAATCTCTCCTCCCCCACTCACCACGGGCGCCGCCAGGAGGACCGGGAGCCATGGAGCTCGAGCCAGAGGGTACTGAGTCCTCCCGGGTAACGGCAGCCAGGACGAGGTCTTCCGGTAAACTCAACCGCGGGGCGGAAGTTCCAACTGGAACCTCACCCCCGGGAGTGTCCCGGTTGGCCACGTACCTGACCATATCCGCAAACCCTAGGGGACCCAGCAGCCTCTTCTCTGACGGCGTGAGGTGCCGAGTGAGGCAGCAGTCAAAACTCACTTTTAACTCTGCCTCACTGAACTCGGTTTCCTCAGCCACCGCCGAGAATGCTCTGGCGAACTCCCGGCTCCCGTAACTCCCCTGACGGAACCCAAGCAGCAAGTGGGCTTGGCGAGAACGTAGGGATGACACTGCATTGTCCATTTTTGCTGCCTGCTGGGTTCAAGCTGGCTCGTGGATTCTGTCATGCCTGCCTGCAATTGGGTTCTCTTTCACGCCAGCCGTGATAGATAGTGTAAAAGGTAGCAGTTATCGGTTTAAGTGTGTAATGAATGCTCATCGTTGATTTTTTGTTTATAGTTTTGTTTTATTTATCTGTTTCATGAAATGGGTCTTATTAATGTAGAAAAAACTGTTTAACTTTGAGCTTGTGGTCTCTCATTTAGATTTATATGAGGCCAAGAACAAATATATTTTCCCCCGCTGTGAATCCATCTGAATAAATCTCTCTGTGTTTGAACAATGTTTTCAGGAGCTTGAGCACAAACTCATCTCTCTGATGAAGAAAGAGCTGAAGATCTTCAAGAGTCTACTGAGTCCAGATTACCCATCATGCTCTGAGAGAGAAGAGGAGGATGATGAAGATCAGATCAGAGTCAGAGAGATGTTTCTGAAGATCACACTGAACGTCCTGAAGAAGATGAAACAGACAGACCTCGCTGACAAACTACAGACCAGTAAGATTGTGCACCGAATGCACACATTTTCACATACAACCACATCTTCTAACAAAACGACCTGTTGTTATATGAAAATAAAAAGCATTTTGTTTATCTCACATACAAATACCATTCAAGACCTTTATACTGCATACAGTGGCTATGGTTTCTAATATCACACAGGAGCATGATATTTACTATATTTACTATAAACATAACCCTCACACAAACCCACAGCACTGACATTATTAAATCTGAAGAACATGATCTCTCTCTTCCTCTGGCGTGTCGTGAAAAGGTGCTTTTACAGACACTTTACTGCAGCACAGCAGCGATATAAAAGTATTTTTTACAAGACTCATACTCACAGAAAACAATCATATCAATCATAACTTGCTTGAATATTTCATTTGACATAAATGTTGTCTTCTGATTCAACCAGATTCCATAAAAGTTAATAAAAAGATTGTGAAAAGATCCCTGATACATGTCATACACGTGTCTCCAGCCAATGAACTGAATCAACAGTAAATCAATGCAGTGGTGATTATAACAGAAAACATGTGGCTATTAAAAAAGAAAGATGATCAAGCATTTACTGTGATGTACATGAAGGTTTGACTATTGCTGTCTTTTTCTCCTCTGTTTGTTTTATTTTATCTGAGCATAAGTCACATCATTCGATCCAGAAGAAATATCTGAAACAACAAATGAATGTAAAAAATTATTAAATACTGAGATTCTGTTTATTCAGTTTAGAGTACACAGTGTTGCCACTTTCACTCTTATTCCCTAAAACTGACAATATGTTAAGAAACCCCATTAAAAACAATTCCAGCTCTGAGGAGTGCTGTCTAACTGTCAGTTACTCAATATGAACTAATATGAACTTCTTGTTTAGCAGCGTTGTACTATGAAAGCATCTGAAATAAGCAATCAGAAATCTTATTCCAAGTAATACAATTAAAACAACAGAGAGCTACAATAAAAAAAAACAATCGTGAATAATATACATAAAAACATTTTGAATATCTCTGATGATTTTTGCTTTACCGTTCTTCTCTTTCTTTTTCTTCACTTCTTTCTTAGGTTTCAGTTCAATGTCAGCATAGGTGACATCAGCTGCTCCACTCACATGATCTACAATAAAGAATAAAGACACGATTAAGACTTTTATCCTCTCAGTGTTTCATTTAACTCTTCTGGTTCTTTCTACCTTTGCTCTTCGGTTTCTTTTTCTTGGTGTCGACCTGTGAATACAGCACATCACTGGTATTGCTCACAGTCACTGCTAAAGAAACATGATTTCACCATTAAAACCTTTAAAACTATTTCACTGTCATGAGATGAAAAACATTAAATGACATCATTATGTTACCTGTGCTTGAGTTTTTATTATCTGCTGCATCAACCGAGTCATAAATATGAGCATNTGATGGGAATTATGATTCATTTGAGTGATTCGTTCTTTTTCAGTTCGTTCACCAAAATGATTCGTTCAGATTCGTTCACTGATTCGTTCAGTGACCATTTCTATAATACACCAGCAGGTGGCGAAAAAGAGTTGTGTTATGTCAACGAACGTATTAATGGACGTATAAACTGATTACAGGCTTTATTAAAATGTGTGTCTCTGATCTACTTTCTCCGTTTCTGTACTTGTTGAACAAGAGACCTCATCTTTCTTTTCGTTTACGAGGCAGAAGTAACAGCTCGTTCACGAACGAGAATCAGCGGGTCTCGTTCAGACTCAAACACAGGCTCGTTCAGTGAAGGGCGTATTCGTGCAGTACATTCAACCAATCATATGCTCTGTCAAAGCTCACACTCGAACGTCATTGGCTCGTGCATTAGACACTCTTTTAAGCCAAGACGCTCTGTGCTCGAGGGAGAGATTTCAGTGAACGAGAAATATGAGTCATTGCATTTCGTGAACGAGAACGATTCGTTCACTTAAAAGATTCGTTCAAAAAGAACGATTCGTTCACGAACGAAACATCACTAGCTGCTGCGCGCCTGCGTGGAGACGCGGATGGAAGAAAGGCATCGGAACTCGCAACATTTCCCGACCTGACCTGAGATGTTCTATTTGTTTGACAGGGAAAGCTGTGCGCGAACAGAAACACATACGCGCGCACACACACATATATTCATTTATTTATAAAAATCCCAGAAAAAAGGGCACTTTCTCTCGAGGAAGAAAAAGGGCCTGGGCTCAAGCCCCCAATGTGTTCATGATGAATCGCGTATGAGAAAGTCAATTTGTGATTATGAGACATTCAGGCGACACAGGCGAGATTATGGGATGAATTTAATATCGAAATGATTAACAAATGCATGCACAGTCATCCGTGAACGTGATACAAGTTAAACTTGTATTTTACTATTCACAAACAAATGCCGTATGGTTTGAATCTGTGAAATTTAGATTGTAATAAACATGAGGCGATTTGTACAAATAGAGACAGATTTGTGAATACAATGTTTTATTTTGTGTTCATGTATAATCATTTTGCGCATACCAACGAGAAGTTGTGCATTTGTTTATCCTGCAATGCGCGCGTCCATTCATCCTGTTCTGTGCATTCGGATTTTGAGACGTTCTTTACGCGGTTTTGCATTGGACAATCCACACACAAACAACTTCAGATCCACGCACAACCGTGCATAAACTACGGCCTACCACTAGATGGCAGTCTGACGGAGTGACGAAGAGGTTTGCGGCAGAGGTTGCGCTAGACTTTTTCATTGTCCGTCATTTTGACGAACAGGCTCATAAAAAATCCGTCATAATCTATTTTTACCCGTCACTGTGGTCCAAGGTTGATGTTACGTGCTAATTAGCATGTTTGTGACATCATCACTATGTACATGCGTTTTGCTTGACTGTCTTAAACATATATAATCAATCCGGGGAATGCATTTTCATTTTATTTTGCAACTTAAAGAGCGTTAAAAATACCATTTAAATAACATATTAAAACTATGTAGGAACTGACAAATGTAATTGATATAATTGAATTTTTATTTTCATTATTTGCACATATGTTATTTCAAATGTATATTTAAATACACAATTGCATTGTCATTTTACATACTGCATTGCCATTTTGCGTATTGCATTTCAAATTGAAAATAGCAACCAATATGCTTCCATATTGATGTCACCGCCTGTCGGATCTTGTGGCGCTACATCAAGTCGAACAAGCCTCTCATGTTTGGTGGCTCCTCCTCCTCACGACAGCTGCAGGTGAAAGTGAAACTATTACATCAGGAGCCATTTTACAGCAAAGCCTCGTTCAAGAAAATAAACATAAACAAGCTAAAAACACAGTAAGTATCAATAGTCTAATGTTTATTCAGTAGATTCAATATTGTTTTGCTCTGAACATCACATTAAGTTTATTGGTTGAGAACTGTCTTGGAAGTATTGTGTTATTTTTGGAATCAGAAAGTGTGTTATAAACTCAAAACATTAAAAGTGACGTTTTGGAAATGTAGTTTCACTGTTTGAAGACCAAATGTGCAGCTCAATGCTGTGGACGGACTGATGAAGGAAGTTTGATTTCTGAGATGAACATAACACATCAGTATTTGTTTACAGGTTCTACACTCTCTCTCTGGAGTCCGTCTCTCTCCTGCTCAGTGGTCGGCTCTGGTGTTTGTGTTACTGAATTAGAAGAGAAGCTGGATGAGTTTAATCTGAGGAATATGATCCATCACATGAATGTCTTCTGAGGCTTCTGCCAGTGATCAAAGCATCCAGAACAGCTGAGTGAGTCATTAACTGCAGTTTCACCTGAACATTTAACAGTCATATTACTGTAACAGTGATTAATGTCCTGTACATGATCAGAACATAATAAAAGTGAAGAATTGTTCACTGATCTATAGAGTGAGAGCTGCTCTCTTGTGCTCTGGCTTTTTATTGATTTCTTTGTTTTTATTGATTTATAATTGTGTGTCAGGGTTCAGTTCTGGCAGTAATTCTCTATCAGGTGCAGATTTTGCTTCAGCTCTTGTGCAGCTGATTCTCATTGTTCAAACATGATTCTCTGATGTGTGTATATCTGAGTGTGTTAACTCACTGTTGTGTTGTTATTTCTCTCTCAGTCTGAGGCTGAACTGTAATCTGACAGAGGAAAGTTGTTCATCACTGGCGTCAGTTCTCAGATCAAACTCCTCAAGTCTGACAGAACTGAACCTGAGTGACAATAAACTGCAGGATTCAGGAGTGAAGCTGCTCTCTGATGGACTGAAGAATACAAACTGTAAACTGAAGACACTGAAGTAAGAAAACGCCCAAATACAGTGAAACGTGTGTTTGTATCAAGTTCACTAGAGTTCCTTCTAAAAGTTTATGTGAATCATCTTCATATAATGTTGTTGATCATAGAGACTCAACAGTAACTGTCAGTCAATAACTCTCTGATGATTCAGATTATTCTGATCATTTCTGACTGTGAGACACTTTAACCAAACACACATCTGATGATAATTATACATTAAAGTTATAAAAAATATGAAACAAGATGTTATTGTAAAAAGTCATTGAGTTTTCTAATTAAATTGTCTTCTCTCTTTAGGTTGTGTTATTGCAGTATTGGATCTGAAGGTTGTGTTGCTCTGACTTCAGCTCTGAGATCAAACCCCTCACATCTGACACAACTGGATCTGATTTTTAATAATCCAGGAGATTCAGGAGTGAAGCTGCTCTCTGATCTACTGAAGGATCCACACTGTCAACTACACAAACTACTGTGAGTTGCTGATTCAATTATCATTTTGTTTATAAACTCACTATTATTAATAATCACAAGTGACTGTCAAGTATTTTTGCTGTTTATGTTTTGCTGTTTCACTCTTGTTCTTGTGTAAAGTTGATGTAGTAGCCAGTGGCAGCGTTTCACCAAAACCTCGGGTATGGCAACATTTCCTGTGGCCATACAACAACGACATTCCAAAGTAATGGAACCATAAATGATACCACATCATAATGATGTTTTATTAACTAAGTTCGGGAGGAGCACGTGCAGATAACTAACACGGCTGGTTCATCATTATCAATCTCACCAAACAGATAATGAATCCGGCTGGCTTTCCATGACTAATCACTCAATCAGATAACTAACCCAGCTGGTTCCCATAACCAATCTTACCAATTACCCTATCAGCCCGTGAGCGAATCCTTACAAATAGACAAGCTGCCTTACCTTTAGCATCTGTAGTGTTTTCAGCATGGCAGAGATCGAACTGCACCCCAACGAAAGGAATTTCGAAGCGCAGGATCCTCCCGCCTCTTCAAGCGCCGAGCAGCTTGCCGGCACAAGTCAGGCCATCTCAAGGGAGCCCCTGGCCTCAACACAGCCCCGACGGTCCTCCCACTCGGCATCTCGCACTCCGAGACGCCGAAGCCCACCACTTTTGGCATCACCGGCTTCTTCTTACATCTTGGCTTCGCCCTCCATCCCAGCCATCGAGAAATGGACCGTGCTGGGCCTGAGACAGGCTCTCACAAACGCCGACGTGCATTTCTCCCGACGGCTAACCAAGGCTGAGCTGTACGGCCTGTACTGCTCCATCAACCAGGAAGCCCGCTCTCCCAAGACAGCCGTACAGACCAAAGCAGCCAAACCTCAAAGCCGCGCCCGCGAATCGCCGTATTCAAGGCCGGCACAAACCCCAAATCCAGCATGGAATCAACCCCGTTCCCAGGATCACCGCAGCAGGCCCTCGGCTTGCCTCAGCCGCACACCCGACTCGCCGGCAGACAGCCCCGGCACTCTTCAAAACTTGATCATAGCGAGCAACCACGGCGGCGCGAGCATGCCTCCGCCTTCAGCCCCGCTGCTATTTCAAGTGGTGAAGACGTGTCAGGTGACCGCGTCCTTCTTTATCCAGCTCTATCATCTCAGCTCTTGTTAGGTCGCCGCTTCCCATTCTCCGCTCTACCATCAGGTCAGGCCATGAACTGCATCCTGCTCGCTGTGGTAACCTTGGAACAATGAGACAAGACTGGCTGAGAGTAGAGTACTGTTCTGCACTCTTTGATGCAACAAGTACATCAGTTGTGTTTTTGGTTCCGGTTGATCTAACTAATGCAGGCTAAACCCTCAGAGGATTTATATTATGGAAGTGTAGTGTATGCAAGGTTAAAAAGATGCGTCTTTAGTCTAGATTTAAACTGACAGAGTGTGTCTGCCTCCCGGACAGTGCAGGGAAGACTATTCCAAAGTTTAGGTGCTAGATAGGAAAAGGATCTACCACCTGCACTTGATTTTGAAATTCTAGGTATTACCAACTGACAGGACGCCTGAGAGCGTAATGCACGTGAAGGACTGTAATACAAGAGGAGTTCACTCAAGTATTGAGGAGCTAAACCATGTAGGGCTTTACTGTATAGGTAATAAGCAAGATTTTAAAGTTAACGCGATGCTTTATAGGTAACCAGTGCAAGGTTGACAGAACCGGGCTAATATGTTCATACTTTTTTGTACGTGTAAGAACTCGAGCTGCCGCGTTTTGGACCAGTTGGAGTTTTTGTAATAAGCCTGCAGGGGAACCACCTAACAGAGCATTACAGTAATGTAGTCTTGATGTCATGAATGCATGAATTAACTTCTCTGAATCTGACATTGACAGCATATGACGTAGTTTAGATATATTCTTAAAATGGAAAAACACAATTTTACAGGTGTTGGCGACGTGGCTCTCAAATGACAGATTACTATCGAATAGAACGCCAAGATTCTTTGCTGACGACGAGGGTTTTATGGAACATCCGTCAATAGTTAAACAGTATTCTTGGTTGTTACTTATAGCAGTTTTCGGTCCAATAAGTAACACTTCCGTTTTGTCCGAGTTCAGTAATAAAAAGTTGTTACTCATCCAGTTTTTTATATCGACTATGCATTCCATTATTCGATGGAACTGCTGTGTTTCATGAGGCTTCGAGGAAATATAAAGTTGAGTATCATCAGCATAACAGTGAAAGCTAACTCCGTGTCGCTTTATTATATCTCCTAGAGGTAGCATGTATAATGCGAAGAGCAGAGGCCCTAAGACTGAGCCCTGTGGTACACCGTACTGGACTTGCGATTTGCGTGACACCTCATTGTTTATTGCTACAAATTGAAAACGGTCGGATAAATAAGATTTAAACCATTTCAAAGCTATTCCCTTAATGCCGACATAATTTTCGAGTCTATGTAGGAGTGTGCTGTGGTCAATGGTATCGAATGCAGCACTAAGGTCTAGCAGCACCAATAACGAGATACAACCTCGGTCAGAGGCCAATAGCAGATCATTTGTAACTCTGATCAAAGCAGTCTCTGTACTGTGACATGCTCTAAATCCAGACTGGAATTCTTCATTGATGTGAAGTCCAGACTGGAATTCTTCATACTATAACAATCCTCCATTCAACAGTTCCACCAACCGGCAATCCACTTCCCATTCCCCGACGATGTCTGCAACAATTTCAATGCCGGAAAATGTGTCAGGCCACGATGCAGATTCATACATGCTTGCAAATTCTGCTGCGGAGCCCACGCCCGCCTCATCTGCCCGGTCTACAAAGCCAATAATAAAAAACCCAAACACTACTTGTCGACTCCTGTGAACATTTCTTGTTTGTCTTTTAAACTGTTACACCACCCTGACACCCATTTCACTAACTATTTACTGTCCGGTCTCTCTCACGGTTTTAACCCCAGCATCGAGAGTCCGCCCACCTTCAACCTAATCTGCCCAAATTTGCAGTCCGCCCTCGCAGAACCCGACACAGTTGACAGTCTAATAAAAAAAAGAAATCGACTCGAATTTCATTATCGGCCCCTTTTCCGTCCCGCCCTTCAGTTCTTTCCGCGTAAGCCCCATCGGCATAGCCACCAGAAAATCTTCTGGCAAAAAACGACTAATTTTCGACCACTCCTCCCCACACGCCTCTACCTTCCCAAGCATTAATAGTCTCATCCCGCTCGAAGAGTTTTCTCTTCACTACCATGACATTGACCAAGCCATAACGCTAATTAAAAACGCGGGGCGTGGCGCCTGGCTGGCCAAAGTCGGCATCACCTCCGCCTTTAAAGTAATGCCCATCCACCCAGACTTCTGGCATTTGTTCGGCATACGCTGGCGCAACAAATTCTTCTTTTCCATCCGCCTGACATTCGGCTGCAGAAGCAGCCCCAAAATTTTCGACATGTTGTCGGAGGCAGTCTGTTGGATCCTCTCCAACAATTATGCAATCCCCTACCTCATCCACCTTTTAGACGACTTTCTAATCATTTCTCCCCCCGACGCCATCCCAGCTGTGCATCTCACAACAGTCCAAAACGTTTTCACCAAGCTCGGGATTCCCCTCGCCCAGGAAAAAAACATGGGCCCAAGCACGTCCCTCGAATTCCTAGGAATAAATCTAGACTCCAAAATTTTTTTTACAGAACTATATTGGTCGACTCAAACCTCATCAAAAACCCGCACTGCTCCAAATGCGAGCTGTTCTCCGAACTCGGCTACCTAAATTATGCGATGCGCATCATTCCACAAGGCTGCCCTTTCATTTCACACCTTCTCTCTCTCGCATCCTCAGTCCACGCACTAGAAGATCGATTATACCTAACTAGCTTGTGTTGCAACGAGCTAAGCTTATGGATAAACTTTCTTAAACAATGGAACTGCCTTTCCTTCTTTTACAAAAACATGATCTCCCACCCCCTCGACATTAATCTATACACCGACGCTGCCCCCTCCGTCGGTTTCGGGGGGTTTTATCACGGTCGCTGGTTCGCTTCCACGTGCCCCCCCTCAGCTCACAGGCTTACCAGAGCCTCTCAAATCTTCTGCACTATTCGAACTATACCCGCTAGTCGTCGCAGCCTTTCTGTGGGGAAAGGAATGGTCCTCCACCAGCATCTTAGTACACTGCGACAACGAGGCGACCGTGCACTACATAAACAACGGCCGTTCACACTCCCCCGCATTAATGCCTTTCATAAGACGCCTAATTTGGATCTCAGCCTGCGACCAATTCACTCTCACCACAAAGCATGTTCCCGGTTCCCAAAACCAAACAGCTGACTCACTGTCCCGTTTCAATTTTCAGAAATTCAGGACTTTGGCACCAGAAGCAGACCCATTCCCAACCCCGGTTCCTCCATATTCAGAACTCATATTCCCATAAACCACCCGCTAAAAGCCCTCCATGTGGCCTCCCTAAAATCCATTCTCCAAGCTGTTTCCCCCAGGACCCTCCATTCCTACCTAACCACATAAAAGAGCTTCAAATCCTTCCACCACTCATACAACCTGCCAATCGCGGACTTCTCCCTGCTCACCGTCACCTCTTTCATCTCTCACCTCAACACCACAAAAAACTTCCAAGCCTGCTCCATAAAAGGGTACCTAAGCGGAATCCAATTTTTTCACAAACTAAAATTTGGCTCACCCTCCCCAGCCATAGCCAGCTCCCAGACATCGATGCTCATTAAAGGCATCGAAAGATCCCAGCCCACCCGCCCAGACCCCAGACAACCAATCACCCTGGAGGTTCTAACCAAATGCATCTCCACCCTCCGCAAGGGCTACCACTCAAGCCACACGGTATGCACGCTCGATGCCATGTTCGTTCTGGCCTTTTTCGGCTTCCTCCGATGCTCGGAACTCACCACCACATCCAGCTTCAACCCAAAACTCCACCCAATCATCTCAGATCTGTCAATCCTAGACTCCGAAACAATCTCCTATCTCATCAAACACAGCAAAACTGACCAAACGAAAAGAGTCTACCACGTATACATCTTCAACCTCCAGTCTCTCATCCAACCAGACCAAACCCTCTCGGCCTACCTCCACTTCAGACGCCCCCATGCCAAATTCCCTTCTGACCTGCTCTTTGTAGACGATTCCAACCACCCTGCCAATCGCTTCTGGTTCCAAAATCACCTAAAATCTGTACGACTCCTTTCCGGTTTCCCAGCAGATCAATTTTCCAGCCACTCCTTTTGCATAGGTGCAGCAACCACAGCCGCCCAAAAAGGCCTCTCCAAGCCGCAGATCCAAACACTCGGGCGCTGGACGTCAGAAGCTTTCAAAAGCTACATCCGGTCAGACCACAACCACATCAAAGAAGCTCACCGAGCCCTCATCAGCAATCTGCTGTAAAACTCGAAAAGCCAGCACTCCAGAAGCCTGCAATAAGACACCTCTACCCTCTACCACAGCAGACATCACCACTCTCGAAACCAGCATCGCTGCAGCGACGACCCCAGGGGCCCGTGCTTCCATCTTTCTCCACCACAACAAGACACCTCTACCCTCTGCCGCAGCAGACACAACTACTCTCTGCCGCAGCAGACACCACTACTCCAGAAGCCCGTATCACCGCTGCAACCACCCCAGTGGCCCTTGCTTCCTTCTCTCTCTCTGCTGCAGCAGACACCACTCTCGAAGCCAGCATCGCCGCAGCGACCGCCCCCAGGGGCCCGTGCTTCTATCTCTCTCTGCTGCAGCCCCTACCTTCACTCCTTCAGGAGCCTTTTTCTTTACTCAGCACTGCCGCAGTAGTGCCGCTCCCCCGGAGCCTTTTCTATACTCCGCACTGCCGCAGTAGTGCCACTCTCCCAGGAGCCTTCCTATCATTTTCCCACTGCACCCGCAGTACCTGCTCTCCCAGGAGCTCAACCCTCTCCTCAGAGGGCATAACAGCATCTCTCCCGTTCGCTCCCACGGAGCCCCATCCATACTTGGCACTACTGCAGCAGTAGTTCAGAGGAACTACCGAGCTCGGAGCCCTCTCCCCGGGACAGCACGCCAAATACGCTGTACATCCGTCCCCTATCACCAGTTATTATATGCGAGGCGAACTCGTGAATCTAAACAAATCGTGTACAAGAATCCACGAAACTGAATGAATGCACGAACATGCACAGAGATTTACAGATAACAAACCCATACCCTCATATCCTTTTAAATGTGTTAGTTAAAGCTCTGAAAACACAGGCTGAAAACACAGGTAATCCAAAAAGATGCGCAGATATTTAGTGCAATGAACTGCGACTGTGCAATTCTGGCACATGGAGTACATTTTTTAATTATTCACAGTTCACGTAACAAATATTATTCATCTTGCAATTTTTATACATCTGGCTTGGGCAGATGAGATTGTTATGTGACTGTTGAAATAAAAAATAATAATTGCCAATTTATTGCCATTTGTCGACATCAAAGACCTCATTACTACCCCTTACCTTACCATACCCTTTATTACTAAACACCTGTAAGGGATTTTTTAAATAGTTTCTTCCTTTTGTTGAAAATAAATGCCTGCATGATTTAATATGTGATATGAAAATGTAGACAAGCGAAAGGTGGATTCGAACCTGCATCACGATAGTGTCAAAATGATCAGTTACACGTCTTACTCACCTCACCATTGAAGCTTTTAGTGAGTGAATGTCATTTTGACACTCTAAAATACACATGCTTCCGACGCTCATGCAAGAAATATACAGCAGTCTAAAATATTGTGATGATCTTTAATGAGCATCATTATACACACTTTGTTTCCACTGTTTGGTCTGAATGCTATAGGGCAACTGCCATACTCTGCCATACACAAACGCCTTCGCTGGTAGTAACACTACTTGTATTATGTTTTCTCTTGGATAAACTCATTCTGCTTGTGTTAATCTCATGTGTAAATCCCTCTGGATAAAAACATTTCCCCAATTCATAAATGTAATTGTATTATGCGGAAAGTTGCTCTTCATTTACATGAAGTTAAACATGACACACTTTTCTTGTGTTTCTGGACACACACACATCATGTTTTGCTGAAGTTCACTGTCACTCATAGAAGTTGTCAAGCTTTCATTGAAAATAAATGAGATCAACTTGTTTTTNGGCATACGTCGGAGCAAAGGTGTGGCATAACGCTGAACGCCATCTATATTCACTCTGGTGGTGGCATTCTGGAGCATGGCGAGAGCATCTTTGTCTTGCTTGGACCTGGTGACCATTCTCTCATTGTATGGGAGGGTGTCGACTTGCCAGAGTCGTTCAACGTGCCGAATCAGATCATCATGAGGCTGAGCGGTGGTGATATGAAGGCACTGCTGATGACGCCGTGAGGGCTGCTTGGGGCTCATGGGACCTTGAAGAGACCATCCCAGCTGTGTCCTGATAGCTATTGGACCTCCGTCTGGGCCTCGGCATACGGGCTGTATCGGCATTAGAAGGTGTGGCATGTCGGAACCAATGAGAAGTAGTGGCTTGACTCTGTCAACAGGGGGTAGAGGAAGATCTCTCAGATGACGATAAGCTCGTTGAAGTGCAACCACTGGATAGTTATGTTCTGCCAGGCTCAGACTGGTCGCTGTAAAGGCATTAGGGATGGTGAATCTCTGTGTAGGTTTGGTGACTGATGAGATCTCGAATGAAACAGCTGACCCTTCAAGTTCTGTGTGACACTGTCGGACGGTCTGTAAATGAAGTAACTCTGGGGTACAGGTAAGCTTGAGCTGCTGAACAACTGGTGAAAGCACAATTGTTCTCTCTGACCCGTCATCGAGAACGGCATGTGCCTCCATTGTGCGGGGTCCATTATGGAGGAGGACCGTGACGACCTTCAACATAACTCTAGGTGTACGGTTCGGTCTGTCCAAGTACACCCGGGTAGTGGGGAGGCTGACAGTGAGAACAGCTCTGGTGGTGTGATTAATGTAATCATGAAGAACTGTAAGATGTAGCTCTTTACAGATTTTACATGGACGTTTAAGGTTACAAGACTCTACAGCATGAAACCGTCCACATCTCCAGCAGCGTTTATCATCTTCAATCCAAGCTACGGTCTGAGCGATAGTCAACTTCTTGAAAGTCTCACAAGAGTTAAGGTAGTGATCCCTGTTGTCACAATAGGGACAGTAAGGCTTGGGCTTAGAGCTGGATTTAGGGGGTGTCGACTCAGGAGCCTTAGCTACGCTCTCACGTGTCAGGAGAACCGGCCTAGGCTGCTCTCTAGGATGAGGCGCTCCTCTAGCTCTACTAGGGGTCTTTGGGGTTTCGTTCTGGAACATAGCTGCAGCTCGGCTGGAGATACGTTTCGCTTGGGACTTGATCTGGAGCCACCCTGCGAAATCAGGAAGTGTGTAAGTCTTGTCTGTGCCCGTCTGGAGGATACCCCGATTCAAACAGTATTCCACAAAACTGTCACGATAGGCTGGTGGTAGTTTGCACAAGAGACGGTCCACATGCGAGCCACATAAAAGCTCATATCCATTCTGGCCCTCAAGAGTTCTCAGCATACCCACCAAGGACTGGACTGACAATGCAAATGAGTCGAAGGCGTTAGCATCACCCAACTTAAGAGGCGGGGTGCTTAGGATGGTACCCAACTCGGACTGAACGAGCTGTCTTGGCTGTCCATACTTGTCTTGAAGAGCCTCAAGTGCAGCAGTGTAAGGCTGCGGGTGATACATAAAGGCTTTAGCTAGTTGATGAGCACTGGAAAGTTTCAAGTGGCTTAAGAGAACATGATATTTATACTGTTCGTTGATATGATTGTGATTGCTCAACAAATTGTCCAAAGCTAACTTAAACAAAGCAAAGTCACTCTCAGTTCCACTCTCGAAAACTGGTAACGTAGGTCGTGGAATGCCATAGGCTGAGGCAAACAGGAGCTCTGGACTCAGATGAGGTGAGCAGACAGCTGGGGAGTAAGGCACAGATGAAGCTGCTTGAACGTAACCTGGAGCATGAGATGTCCCTGCCGAAGCTTGGTGGCTGGAGACAGGGAGCTGCAATCGCCCTGGAAACATTGTCACTGGCGCTGTTGCCATCTGGTGTTGCCCTTAACGACGGGTAGGTAGTGTGGCTGTTATAGGCTGCTGTGTCACATGCTGCTTGTTGATGCTTATGGGGTAAGCAGCAGAGGTCGGGTTGGTGGGCATGGCTGAAGGCTGAGGTGAAGGCAAAACCACATTTGACGGTGATGACACAGAGGGCATTGGGATGGCAGTATGAACAGAGGGGGCCATGTCAGGGACTGGCGATGAAGATGATTGTGGTCCCGGACGTAGTGCATCTGTCAAGGGAGCACCCACAGAGTGAGTAGCAGGTAAGGCCCACTGTGGCTGTCTAGGTGCCGGCTGGAACACCGCAGAGTCATCAGGATCAGGCTGTTCTGTAGGACAGGGCAGCAGCGATGATGTCACAGCTGGTGACTGGAAAGGGGGCTGCTGAGACTTTGAAGACATAAGCTGAGGTGAACTGGTCTGGCTGCGCTGTGCTGCAAGCTGGTGCGTGTTTGGAGAACCAGAGTCCATAGGGACTGGAGTGGTAGCACTAGAATCTATAGAGAGCATGGAAGATACAAGCTTAGCCACTTCAAGCTCGGTCTCTGCTTGTTGAAGTTTACGCTGTCGTTCTGAGTGTTTGGACAGGACCAACTTTGCGGAAAGAGCTTCCTCTTGCATGCGCTGAGCCTCTGTAGCTTGTGTCTGCAGTCTTTGGTGTTCCAGATCAATCATGGAGTCCTCTTCTACTTGCTGCCGTAGACTGTCATACTGTCTCTGTTTAATCTTCTCCTCCAACATAGCTGTCTGGACGCTAGAGAGCTCTGGTGGGACGTAGACGCCAGCAGATGTAATAGAACGCCTACTCACTCTGGAGTGAGAGCTGACACCGCTGCGAGATGTTTTACTCGAGCTGCTTCGGGACTTAAGGTCAGTTTATGGTTCTGCGTAGGACCTACGCCGTAACATACGGCGTAGCCTACGTACGTAGACGACGCCGTCGTGAACATTTATGGTTCTGCGTTGAGAGTATGTGTCATACTGCAATTACACCGCCGAAACGCTAGTTGGCTCTTTGTGTTTTCATGGGTTTGCTCTTCTTCGCCGATGTTTTGTGTGTGTGTATGCTAGTGTTTGCAAACAACAATGGAAGCCAAACCGACGTTAGAGGAAATCTCTCTCCAAGAATTCGCCGCCATCTGACAGTCTTTATAGTTCGCCGAAGAGGAGTCATACAGATGCGTGTATTTCCGAACCTCTTCAATCAGACGCTCAGTAACTTGGTCGATGTCGATGCTCACCATGTTGTTCTTTTGTGGACTCTGAACTTGCCGGAAGAAGACACCAGAGAAGAAGATGCAGGAAATGCGTAGAAGGAAGTACGATGCTGCCAAACCGACCAATCACAGCGCTTGCGGTCCGCGTAGGGTCCGCGTTGAGTTGACGCGTTGTTACATTTTTGGAGAGGTGCGCGTCAGGCTACGGCGTAGGGTACGCACAGGGTACGCGGCTCTGCGTAGGCTACGCCGTAGGTTACGGCGTAGGTCCTACGCAGAACCATAAACTGACCTTTACTAGGACAGTGAGGGGAAGCTTTTGGAGGAGGGTCACCTGCAGGTTGGTAGCCAACATCGTAATCACATGCGCAGTGACGTTTGTTTATATTGTTATGAAACGTACTATAATATGTTATGAATGTCTATAATAACCACAGTGTAATCAAGGTCATTTTAGCAAAACTGTGGTTATTCCCATAATTTACATGCCAAAAGATATGATAACTGCACTTTTACTATACTATATTAAAAAAAATCAATTGGACCCACGTGACAGGGCTGACATGCATTTCTGTTCCAATAATCGCACATCTGCAGCACTATGTGTGCTGGACAGGAAACACGGCACCTTCACGCTTCAATCCGCCAGCCGGCCTCAAGTTTCATGAGCTGTTTTATGTGTTCCCCATGATAGAGAGATGAGCAAGGACAACATCTCTAATAAAGCCAAAGGCAAGAAATGTTTTATTTGGTAGGGACATGATGTAAATTGTATCGTAAGTGGCCCATCAGAAGGACTTTGTAAAATATTGATTACCATCGGGATGAATAATTAAATAAAAGTTAGCAGAGGTTGTTCAAGGCCACTACTATCGCATTAAGAAGGCTCCTCATGGGACACAATAGATCCGCTTCAAATTTTTCTTCTGACTATCGTAGACAGCTAGCGTAGCTTTTAGAAATGGTGACTGATTCGAAAAGCTTTTCACACGCCATGGGACATAAGTCTGAGATAACTAATTACCTTACCATCACAAAAAAACACAACAAAGAAAAACACCATCACAATTTTGAAAGGTAGTGTTTTAACTGCACGTTTAAAAACTTTCTTGATCTTGACCCAGAAAAACACTGGGTATGTCAGCTCGGAGAGATTTTTCACATGCAGTGAATCAGAAGGAATTAATTTGTCATTTCTGCATGCACAGTTAATTGTGATTGTTTTGTAATGAAGATGAAGGGTTTGACAGCGTGACCCCTGCCGGGCCGACACAGAGAAGAGCTCTGCTGTACAGCTCATCACAAACACTAGAAATCACACTGACAGGTTAAATGGAATTCATCACACACTGATGATTNGGTACTCATGCTGTTAAATTATTTTACGGTAAATTACTGTAAAAACGAAATACAGTGCATTGCTGTTTTTCCCGTATTTAACGGTAAAATGCTGGCAGCAGAGACGCCAGTAAATTACCGTTTTTTTACGGTACTCATGCTGTTAAATTATTTTACGGTATATTGCTGTAAGAATTAACGACAGTACATAGCTGTTTTTTAACTTCATCTTTATTGCACAATATTGTCCTTTGGGCTACACATGTCTTTTTAACATAAAATATCTATAATAAAAAAATATTAATACAATTATAAGCAAATGTTTTATAAAGGACATAAACAACTTTTTTTATTTAAGAGCAGCAACACAAAAAAAGAATGACTCAAGTACCAAGCAACCAAGTCAAGTTTTTCAGTAGCAAAACAAATAATTGAAACTTACAAATAACAACAATGGCAATAAAACAGGTTAAATAACAGAGGCTACCCCCTTTAAACTTGACATATTTAAAACATGAGAGTACATTTATTAAGAGTCTTATGAGATACTGAAGGTGCTGGCATTCAAAAATGTAATTAGGAACTATCCATCAGCCATCTGTTGCAGATGACCATAACGTTGGTTGCTTGTTTTTTTCCCTGATGTACTCCATGGAACACTGTAAAACAGCAGAAACAAAAAAAATATCAAATTAAATTTAATCAACATTTAGATAAGCATTGACACTAAACACTAAATATGCAGCGATATAAGGCTCAAATATGTCGGAAATTAGACGAGAATAAATGGCTAATTTTCCATGTGACCAATATCAGTATTATACGGAGCCCTTTTGAGGACATGGTGGTGGAAAAAAAATGAGAGGGAAGAGAAAAATATTTTTTAAAGCTTTTGCGTTCCCTCGCAAAGATATTTGCGTTATCTCGCAAACACTTCATGTTTAATGTCCCGCTGGCAGAATTTAAGACTAGCTCCATAGGCTACATAAACATTAATCTATAGTCGCAGATTCTCGGACCAATAACTCGTGAGCTAAACGTTCTTATAACACAAATTACACCTCATTCTATGTAACGTAAACAATGAACTTTAACTTAATTTTCCACAAATCGAGCCTCTTATTGATCTCAGGCGGGAGCTGGCTGAGACAATACCGAAGGGATCGTCTGCAAAGTGCAAAACACGAATATCATTAGGCTACTAATAATAGTCATTAACTTCAGTGTTACATACTGTAGTATAACTAAAACCAGTTTAAATTCAGCAGGAGAGCATTAATGTGTAAACAGAATTTGGTGAGACTTCACTGTGTAACATTTAAGTTATTAATTACTATTTTAGTAGTAACGCTTTTCGGATTTACAGTCACTTTGCAGACGGTTCCTTTGGACTTGTCCATGTCGCCTGCTCAGATGATATCAATTTATATTCTCGTTTTGAGGAAGACTTGGATGTAGATCCTAATCTAAAGAATTGTGTGTTATTTGTGTTATAACAACGTTTAGCTCAGGAGTTATTGGGAATCTACTATAAACCGCTCCATTGTTAATGTACGGAGCGGGACAACAGGACGTTTGAATGTTTTGCAAGATAACGCAAAAGCATTAAAAATATGTTTCTCTTCCCTCTCATTTTTTTCCACCACCATGTCTAATCATTACGCAAGTGATGCTAAATCAATCCGTATTTGCTAAACACTCAAACTATCAGTTTGCTTTCCTTTCAAACATAAGCCACATTTAAACGGAAAATCATCGCAATTTCAAACATTACGTTTAGTGGTGATTTGCAGCTACTGTTATTAGCATTAGCAACAGACTGTTTAAGATTACCAACGTTAGCCAGTTTGCAATAACCACCGTTTTGAAAGTTCAGAGGTGACAAAACAAGCCGATAAAACTTGGGGTCTGTAAAATGCAATAAATATGAACATTTGGGTTATATCTCGGAGATGACGAGCCCTTTTTAAATCGCGTAAGTTACTTACTAACTACAGCTTGTTAGGCAGCAATTTCAAACATTACTTGATAATACTTCCTTTCTGAACCACATACTCTCGATAAAAGTTTTAAAAAATGCTTTATTTACCGTGTAATTTGAACGTGCAAATGCAGGTTGGCGCAGATAAAGCGCTACGGATGGTCCGTCCTCGCGTGGGTCCTCTTCGGGCAGAAAAGTCTGACATTTGTGGGAAAACTCCACCTGGCCAAAAGTACCTGACTGAAAATGATTCGGGACGCTAAAGAATTGTGAACTTACTGAACTGACGAAACAATCACGAACTTTCACAAAACTAATTCTCATGCTCCAGAAAAATACTGCATTGTACTGTTATTTACCCTCTGATATTTTCCTATGCTAAAAGGATATGCAAAAATATTCAGTTGACATTAACTGTTCTTCAATTTAGAAACAAATGTAAAAAATAGGATTTGTGGTAACTTTCACGATTTTGTATGTTTT
>NC_079894.1:177688-180956 GCF_024868665.1 Triplophysa rosa | reverse complement strand
TTTCAACATTAACAACTTTGAAAGAAAACTAAAGTGTTGTTTTCTGCTGAACTGAGATGAACAAATAGCAGCATCAAGTTGTGACTGATCATCATCTGATAACGTTTCAGCTCTTCTGGTGGCCGTTGCAGCTGAAAGGGGGTTTGTGTCATATTTTCTTTTAGTTCATGTCTTTATTTTCCTTCTAAGTGTTTCACATGCACGCTCCATGCACTCTTTTACTATTTCCCATCAGTAAAGGGCTTATGTTTTCCTAAGATCCTCTGTATTCTTAATGAACATTCATATGCTGGTTGTTGGGCGGTAAGTGAGGGAGGGAGGACCCGTGTAAATCGCTCCTACTGGGCTTTGAGCTCATATATTTTCCGTGTCCTTACATCGGACTGCTGCGTGTAAGTTTCTTCAAAGTGTCTCTGTCTAATTTCATAATGCCGTTTAAAGTTTCCACTTTTGACAACCGCGACAGACTCCGAGCAAATGAGACAAACCGGTCTCGTGCATCTCGATGCAGGAAGAATAAATGCAAATCTCTCGACCCATTCACCTCGGAAAACATGGTTTTCAGCGTCAACTTTTCTAACTTTTGAAAAGGACATTGTTTTTCAGTCACTGAGAGTTACATCTGTCTGTGCGCTGTGCAGCGAGTCTGTCTCGGCTCTCTTCTCTCCACGACGTTGACGTCTTTACGTAGCAACAGTGCGCATATGTTAACTGTCCGTGGCGCCGTAGGACCCAAACTGCTACTGAGCGGACCTTGATGTGCCTGGTATAAATTTGATTGCATTATAAAATAATGTTAGGCGTTCATTTATTTATTATGTCAAAAGGCTTTGAGGTCCGGACGGATGCATCTCGCGGTCCACATCCGGACCGGAGTCCGCTAGTTGGTGACCCCTGCTTTAGGGGAATGCCCTCTTAAGTCTGATCATTAATATTTGTAAACAAAAAAGCTACAAACAACAAATTTAATGTAAGAATTAAATTGCTCTCATCATAAACAGAAAACAAAGTTACTTACTAAATTAGCCTTTCATGCCTTTCATACCAGAACTACTTCTATCTTTAAATTCCCAATTAGAACAAAATGTGATCCTGCTTGTGAAAACACAGTCTTTTTACTGTTTTCTACATAAAATCATCCTACAGAATATTCTGTGAAAATACAATATCTTCAATATTGATTGAATAATGTCATTTCAAAGATTAAAATTTTAGTTAATGCTTGAAATTAATCTTTGATGCTTGTTATTTAATAATTCATTTGTTTATGAGACTTTAGCCTGGGTTTTCACAGGCACACAAATGTTTACATGCTGATCAATAATGCTAATGATAAATGTAGGCTAGATAAAAACGTTATGGTTCATAAAATATCGCAAATCTGGTTGAAAGGTTGAAGACATATAGCAAACAGTAAACAAACTGACAGAAACAAATACTTTAATATTGCTGCATTTTGTTTACTGTTGTCTCCATTTATCTGCTGCTCTTCATGCGGCGCGTCTTTGGCGGGAGAAAAGCAGCGCACGTGGAGCGGAAAGGGTTCAAATGAAGCGCGTTTATAGCTAAAAGATATCACAGGATATAGCGACAAAAGATCAATTACATAAATGTTCCTGAGAGTACGAGTGATGTGATTCTCCGTTGTGTAGACGCGCGGCTCAATTTAAACAACTGAAAGAGTCAACATTTTAAATGTCTCGCGGTCCGGATGAAACGAAGCAAAGGTCCGGATACGGCCCGCGGTCCGCCAGTTGACGATGACTGCACTAGGGGTTAAACGACCTCAGATGTTTGAAGTCAACTATTATGTGATAAAAGTCGCTTCGACATCGACTAGTCGATGACATCATTAATATATAAAATAAGGGCTAGGGAATGTTTTGCAACAAGATTTGATGGGTGTGGGCAGTAAGACACTCATGTGTGCGGGCTGCGGGGAGAATAGCAGGATAGGCTCTAAATATATAGTATCCAAATACAAATAAACTTTTATTCATCTATTGCACAAGTACAACAACAACTAAACTAAGATAAAACTATTTTAATGCACGAGGTCGGTGGTAGCGGAGCTATGCAGTAAAAGAGAAGCAGGTGGATCTCTACAGCAGCCTAACGTTACTTCAGATCTGAAACTCGTGTACAGACCAAACTTCCCTGACATTTACAACAAGTCAACTGAAAGGGTCATGTGCACTAATAGATGAAACAACAGTAAAATGTGTCAAGTTTGTTTGTGATGGCCTATGACTTTAAAACAACGTCAATATATTTATTAGCCTAATGCAGCAGATGCTTTATCAGCGGACTTACAAACGCAGCACCTCAGTGACACAGCTGCCAATCAGAAACATTTTTATTATTCTGTTTCTGTCATGTTTTATTAAACGGGGAACAAGTACAAAAATATAATATTAAAAGATCTGCGTGTAGAAGCACAGCGCACTGAAATACATGTAACGTTACGCTTTAACGTTACCTGCGAGCTTTTGCAGCGTCAGAACAAATCATGAATGTTGCGGACGAAAACAGGACACGTTATGAATGATGCATGCGGAAGCAGAACAAGATATTATTGCCAGGAGTGTGACAGAATCCCACTGAAGCGGGTGGAAATGGCATCCGTCCTTTGCCCAGCTCTTTTGGAAAAATCAGCTTCTTTTTAAAGGTACAGTGTCAAAATCACATGACCTGCGACTAGCATTAATGTTGACTAGTTCGTGCAACCCCTAATATGCACGTCGTCACCACACACGTTACGTGAAGTCAAGCGAGTCGTACCCACTGAGTGGTAGAAAGACTGAATGCTAGGGCTGGGTATCGATTCTGATGTTCCAATTCGATTCCGATTCTCAAGCTCTCGATTCGATTTGAGTCAATGATTATAGATTTAAAGGGGTGATATGACACGGCTAAAACTAATATTATCATTTGTTTTCGATGTAATGCAATGTGTATACAAAATTTAACTTTCAAAAATGCTGTATTTTCCACATACCATGCATGTTTGTATCTCCTCTTTGCCCCGCCTATCTGAAACGCGCAGATTTTTTACAAAGCTCATCACTCTGAAAAGCGAGGTGTGCTATGATTGGCCAGTTAACCAGTGCGTAGTGATTGGTCGAATACTGCAAGCATGTGACGGAAATATAACGCCTCTTACCATATTTGGAACATCAGGTTCCAAAGCAACTGTACTGACAGGTACGAATACCTTACTTGCGTATACATTTGGGCGGTCTCAGTCAAATCATACCACGAACTGCGT